>NC_060118.1:305185-610371 GCF_021155765.1 Diprion similis
TGCTTGACATTCTCTTCGAACCACCCATGTATGTCCGTTGGTTGGAGGATATCTTGATTTTTGGTGTTAAAAATTCAATGTCTTCCACAATTTCAGCGTTCTTCTTGTTACGTCTCGACGTACCGCCTCGGCGAACCTTGCTCAAAATTAAAACATAATCACAGAATTGCTTCATCTTACTCAACAGCCACAGCGCTTGAGAGTTTCGTTTCGATGATTATAACGCAAAATATCATATTGCTTCAACCGACGAGTTCCGCCCCTCCTAGAGAAAGTCACGTACAGGCCCGCGTATCAGATTTAACTTGGTGCCATATTTAACATTACCAAGAACGCAAAGCGTGAAGTGGTGAGATAAACCGCAACGAGTCTCAACCCAAAAGTGTCTCTTCTTTTTAAGTCAAAGTCATCATCAACAATTAGGCTAAACCATGCGTACAATATGTACCAAATTGAAATAGGTTGTTCATTAAGACGTATGAATGAATGTGTGAGAATTGCATCCCAATATCTTTTATTCGTAATTACAGTATGTAACCGACGAGATTGAGAATCGTCGGAACATCGTCGGAACACTCGAGTCAGGCCCGGAGTAACGCTGACCATGCCGATTCTGGCACCGGGAGGTCGCCCTCGCATCTCATTGGCTAATTACCGCTGTAACTTTGTTGCACCGAGGGCTCGTGGACCGTCAGGCCCAAGACGCCATGTCTTTCGTCTGTCAAGTCGCGAGGTGCGTGGACGTCAACCCGTATTAGCCCTTCTGGTCGATAGTAGTGTTCGGAAAATCTTCATTGTGACCGGCCTAAAGTACCGTGCTAATTCGTTAAACTCAAGCTTTCAATTTGTATTGTGAATTGCAAAGACTTACTATCACCTTATTTCAAATTCTTTCCTGTTCTGTACTGACTCTCTTATCTTCGCGAATAGACATTTTCATGACATTCATTTCCTTTAACAAAAATCAAATCAAGTTCTGCCCTGATTCTACCGAGTCAGGTAATTTTAAGTGATTAATGATAATAAGTCAATAACATTCAACTTCTCATTTAATTAGACTTCAACACTACATAACTAGTAAACGGTGTTAATCAGTAGACTCTTTCGCAACTTAATTGACCAAATTTAACGTACTGCCCGAGTGACGGTAATCCGAATCTACGATCATCAACCCCCGAGTCTGCTTTGGTGGCTGATCTCGAGCTCCAACATCCATACGTAATCCATCTATTCGTACGACTCGAGGTGAGGCTCAGGTCCAGATTACTAAGACCCTGACCGACACGATCCGACGGAACTCAATCTCGACGCACCACTCTTCAAAAGCTAAGTCAATTCGGATTTTTCACTCCAACATCAACCGAATCTAGATAATCACCAATTTGATAAATTTATATTCCTATTCAAATATTGCCTATTGGTAATTAACATTCTGTTTATTGGCCAGCATCTCTAGCCAAACCAAAAATCGTCTTTTTCAATAACTCATGCCTTGGTGGCAAGCTTCACTAGCCACTCCTTTAAACCACCACTAATTGTTCACCAATACCTATATTATATAAATTCAATAATCAAATCAAACAATAGAATTGGTGCCTAGCTAGAAGTCAATATCGTTTAGGTATTTCGAGAGGTATTCTCTGGCTTTCAGCTTGGCTCCTATCACCTTAGTTAATTAATTAGGAACTATATATTGTCACCTGTGTTTTTCACTTAAATCAAAAGTATAAGAATAAGTATATACGTTGTAACGTGCTTTTTACTTCACCCGGGGGAAAGCGGGGTCGGCACAGAGGCTCGTTTACAAAAATGGCGTTGACCAACACGGCAATAGAAAGATGGAAAAAGAATAAAGATTGACGGCACTGCAGAACAGGTGTTGGGCGCCAGGCTCGAGAGAGCCGTAAGAGGATATACTCTCACCAGATTCGAAATTTACCGTCCAATAGTAATCGTTCGCCGACTCGAACGGCGAACCTAACTCACACCACCAAATCTCAAGCGAAACTATAGCAGGGGCAAACACACACAAAAACAGCCGACTAGCTAGCGGTGAGGGGAACGTGGGCGCGAAGGTGAAATAGTATATATAATAATCGAATGATTATAGATGTAATTACCAGCATTTATTAACAACTAGTGCCGTTACGGCAAGGCAGAAGGCAACAAAATGGTTATTCACACGGCAAGCGGTCTTATCGGTGGCGGTACGCTTCGATACAATTCAAAAATAAATAAAAATAAAACACAATAGCATACAATATAACACAGCAATAAAATTAAACAAATCAATAGAACACGGCAAAATCAAGCAGTATAAGCTAGAAGCGACGAGCGGCAAGCGACCAAGATAAGCGAATAATAAGCGGCATAAAATCAGCAATAATTCAATAACTCATGCGACTACGGACTCGGGGTGAAGCAAATTCGTTAACAATTTCAAATCTCAAACCAAGGCAGAACAATTCTAAAAACAAGCTTGCTAAGAATCTAACGGCTTCACAAACTCGAGATAATCCTCCTTCACTTTTTCTATATTATCGGCACGGTCGCCTGTCGCTGCTTGACGGTGGTAGTTACGCTCGGCAACGACGGCACGGGCGCACACACTCACTCACAGATTCTCTCTCTCTCTCTCACTCACGTACTCGGTACGCGGCCGGGAAGCGGCACGGTACACGATCTATTACAAATTATGTGTTACAATAAAGCGGCAGAAAAATTACCGAATGAACAACCAGAGCATGTAATATTAATTATAAAATAAGAATAGCAACCAAGAACAACAATTTAATCAACTAGAAAAGCTTAGCTACCACGAGGCTCGCGGGCTTTCACACAAAATGGCCGACCGAAGCCGGCCGGCAACCTGTTACCAGTGAAAAATGGCCTGAGGCCGTTGCGAATCTATAGCCAGCGAGATTCGGGATAGCGACAGCCTACCTTTTAACGGCACACAAGTCTGGTCTTCCTCTCGGGAACAACCGGCAGTTACTCGTCTCAACGGGGTTAAGCGAAATCGGCACAAACTATGGTATCCTTTCTCAGTACAATTGAACGGCGGTAAGGCTCAAAACGCGGACAGCTAATTGCTCTACGAAACACTGCTACTAATAGCGAAGCGCAAGGGAGAGTGAGGTGGCCGCCGGCCCTCGGCGATCGCGATCCCGCGGTGGCGCTACGGGAGGGGATGATAGGTAGATTGGCGAGAGACCGGCGGGAGCCTAGGCAGCCGGTCTGTTCGCCGCGCTGTGCTGCGTGTTGCGAGGGTGGTCTGGCGAAGGCGGAAATGTCCGGTCGGCATCGGCGAGCCCAGGGGGAGACTGAGTCCGGTTATTTGTGGGTGCCGGGTGGCAAGGCCGGTCTTGTCGGAGGCTCAGGTGGAGGCAACTCGACCCCTGGGCGGCAGCAGCAGCATGTCCTTGACGGCATCGAGGTCCGAGCAAGCAACAGCGCGACTACTGGGTCCGGGGCTTCGAACTCCGCGCCGGTCGTCCGGTGGTCCCTCCGCGTTTCCCGCGACGGCAGCGCAGGGTGGTCGTTGGATGGCGTCGGCATTGGCGGCGGCAGTGGTGGCGGCAGTGGCGGTCACCTCAGAGAATGGGTTGGGGGAGTAACAAAAAGCATTAGCAACAATACATAAATCTTAAAGCTAACTCTGGTTGTTCATTGGCGGCACGGCAGGACTCTCCCTTGCTCTTTAAGAGCGCTTGACGCGGCCGCCTGGGAGTGGAGGTGCGGGTCGGTGACGGGCTGGTAGACCCGCCACGTCACAACGTTCAATCCGGTCGACGGAACCACACGCACAGGATCTGTCTAAACAAGGTTATCGTTCGTGGATCCTCCTGGACACACTGCAGAGTTACTCTCCTGACGATACCTTGATTATTAAATTTAGACATCGAAGATCCTAGATATCTTTGTCCTGTACGGTTATCGTTCGTGGATCCTCCTGGACACACTGCAGAGTTACTCTCCTGACGATACCATACACAATTAGGACTTTATTAATAGACAAACAAGTGTGTGTGTTTCCGAGATTAGGCGGAACGTAATATATTTGTTGTAATTTAACTTGAGAATGCATAAATCTAAGAAGAGAGATACAAATTACTAAAACGACCAGTTATACTTAATGCGCACTCATTATAGATCTTGCGGCCTTAGTTTATCATTTTATGTTATAACAACAAATTATATGTAACCTTTTTATAACTTCAACCCTTATCATTTTCTAAATCGTTTGAAGAATATATTCTATATTTTACCAGTTAAATCAAATAACCCGTTTATTTCGAACAACAACCTTTCTCAATTTCAGGATCAAATTATCACTATTACAAATTAGCCTCAACCTATTTAAATCAATCTCACAGACCTGTATAGGACTATAGCAACACGATCCTACATATACCGGCGTACCGAAAGGTAGGTCTTCCTTAGTTTTTAAGTTTTATTCAGTGCTGTTACGTGGGTGCATAATCGATTATTATCCTTAATAGTCGTAAACTCTTACCGCTCTTCTCACGTCCACCCTCCCACGTAACATTCTTAACACTAAATTTACAGGATAAAACACAGTCGGCTTTCAATTTTCCCGTCTTACGTAGCATGTTCTTGAGTTTTGCAACGACCAGGTGTTTGGCATCTTTCAAAAACACACCCAAATCTTTGTGTTGCAGATTTATTACAGCACCCGTTCTAATTCCACGCTCGAACGCCGTCTCCAAATCTTCCCATTTTACTCGATCGCTCCGCCGTCGGCTTTGTAATCCGTCGCCTACTTTTCGAAACTGTTGGAATTTTGCAGTCAACGATTTAAATATTCCGATCGTTGTCAAAATCCGTGTCTTCTCCCCGATCGTCGAGGCGTTCTTCCGTAAAATTTTGTTCAGAAGCCTCGTATTTTGGGTTGCAAATCGCATCCATTTTTGAACCTCGGTCGATGAAGATTTCTCGCTCAAACACTTTTTGGAATCCATTTTTGTTTCTTTCTTAATCGCACACTTGACAAGAGTTATCGTTGCAAAGCTTGCTTCGTAATGATTGCTCTACGCCGACGCGGTCCCTTTTATGGTACATCGTGACTCACACATATCATCGAACCTTAGCGAACAATATTCTTCAACGAAAATTTTGAGATCTTTTTCGAGCGAATCTGCTGCTCGTGTAAGATGGTAAGACAGTTCTTGGAACTCGACGATGAAGTTTCACGCGCTTCATGTACAAGACAGAGCTGTGGTAGTGCGATAGTATTAGTAGATATCGTTCTCTAAGCGCGCGATGAGGATGTTTTTACTTTGCCAGTGGTGTCAGGTTTACGATTTCGAGACCTCTGCACTTGTTCAGTAGAGAAGAGTAAGACAGCGGGAATTTACAAACGTAACCGACAAGTGTCAACCACTTTGAGATTTCATATGGGTTTAATTGTGAACCTAAACACTTGAAGAAACTGCACGAAGAGTGGGGTGTTCCATAAGCCTGATGAAATCATTCGCAGTCGAACTGTCAAAGTGTCAAGGTGGGTGATCGAAATCAATGCAGTTACAAAGTTTTTTACGTTTATGTGCAACAACTTTGGATTTTACTTGAACGAAGAGAAACAATTCAACGTGTGTGCCTTTTTCAGATTTTTTTCCCTCGGGAATTCGAAAAAAAGAATCGTTTCAAAAAAACAAAATATCGGTGAGTTTCATCAGAATATCGAAATTTTTTCGTCTGTGTGTGATGGGCAATCGAGACTTTGGATATCCAACGGAATTATTTTTTTCCTCAGAAATGAAGTATGTCCACATTCTGCCGAACGTGAAAGTGCCTCGAGAATGGGCTGAGCACCTACCTCGAGGCTTCCTCGTTCGATCGGTTCAACTTGCCATTATGATCTATGTCGATGGGGACCGAAACGATATTTTTGTTTACCAAGCGGGTGTGACAGCCCGCTTGGAAAGAGTGGGGGATGGTTCGTGGTTATTCCTCAAAGTGTAAGATTAAGTTATATCATAATTTTTTACGTAATTCGTTCGTTCGCTGATAAAATTTTTATTTCAATTATTTGGACAATGGTGTGATATCATTATAACAAGTTTGATGAATTGGTTTCTTTATTTTACAATAAAAACTACAAAACTTACGTGATTCTAGGATATATTAAAATTTTCTAAAGTTACAGTTTTTGTTGTGTTTGTGTGTGTTTCAGAATAATGTAACAGCCTTCGACAGACCCCTCATTATAATCATGTGTGGAGTAGTAGTACAGTCGTAGTACAGTCGTAGTAGTAATAGTATTTTGTAATTTTGTGGATAAATATATTCTTTAAAACAATAATGCACATAATTTTGCTTAAATGTCGAAAACTTAAATTAAGTGCAGACTGATTCGAGAGTAGACGCATCGGTGAATTCCACCAGGTTATATTGACCGCCCAGATACTTCAGCAGCAAGCGATTCTCCTCGACAGCCTGCACCAAGTTCTGCATCAGACCGTCGTCCTCGCAAAGTACCTTCGCCATGCGTGCCGGGAGAAAGACGCTGAACGTCGCATCCACATCGACGACCACCCGTTGACCAAATCGAGTCTGTACCCTCCTGACACTTGTGATTCGGTAATTTTTCAAAACTTCCAAGTCGGATAGCTTCCTCGTTGGTAGGAATTCTCGCAGTTTGCCAATTTGGTTCAATTTTGTGAAATCCATTGTTGATGTTAATTTTCTCACAATTTCAAACTTTCTAACTTCTTTGTCACTTTGTTAAGTTCAGATTTTTGATAAACGATTTTTTTCAAGTCTTCAAGATTTTTTAAGAACAGATCAATTCGCCGGCGTAGTTGTGCTTTGTCGGAGGTTCTCTTCATGAGAGCTGGAGAATCGTTGTAAGAATAACGTTCTGAAATTCAGGCTTCTATACCATATTTCTCCCACCAAGCGCTCAGAACCTTCCAGAATTCAACGACGCGCCGAAAACCGATGGACGCAGGCCTCTCGACGTCAAGTCGCGACTTGTCGGACGATTCCGAGAACTGTTTGAGTAGCAGTAGTATGTTGGTTCTGGATCACCGCGTGTCCATGTGTCCGTGTGAGGTGTGCGTGCGTCCGTGTGACCGGCCTAAGCTGACTTAACGTGGATATGTTGGTTCTGGCTCACCGCGCGTCGGTCCGCGCGCGCGCGCGCGTGTGTGTGTGTGTGTGTGTGTGTGTGTGCGCGTGCGTGTGTGCGTGTGTGCGTGTGTGTGTGGCCGTGGTTCTCAACCCCCGTGAGTGTTATTATCAGTGGGTGATTACCATCGCGTGTGATTACCATTAGAGAGTGCAATGGTAAGTAGACCTCCGTTCAGCTGCGTCTGGCCAGCTGCCCAATTAATACACCGAGGCGGATTTTAACTTCCACATAAACCTGTCGTCCAAAATCACCTTGTTTTCGCGAAAAACTTACAATGTCGCCCGAGTAACCCCTTCGCATAAACCTGTCGGTTTTTCGCGATTTAGCGCATCTCAAAATAACACGATCCCTAAGATCTTTTCACCCCACCCTAGCATTATCGTTGTATAAAAGCGGTTCGCCAGCAAAAATCCACAGTCATAAAATCTCCTTCATCATGTCAGACTTCCACCTGAACAACAACGTTGCTGTAGTTGCGGCCCAACTCGACTGGACCGACCTTAGACGGCTAACCGGCGAGCCTCTGCGAGAACACTTTGCCCAGCAGTGGGCTCGAGTTCGTTGCGGCACAGTTAGTGCCGTCCGTGGAAAAAATGTACCAGGCTACATTTGCCTGCAATGTTTCGTCGTCCAGTGAGTATACACAACGCCTCAAAATCATCTAACACCAAAATCGCTTACAAAACATCACTTTCGTAGCGCCAACATAGAACTAGCGATGGGCGATGTTAGTAAAAAACATCGACATCGTAACATCGATTTTTTCAATTCCTCACCATCGAACAATCGATGTTCTTCTGATAACATCGATTACTAACATCGATGGTGAGAACACGCGCGAAAATTTAAAAAATTCTAGCTACAACTGTAGAAAGCAAATTAAGCGCGAAAATTTCAAATTGTCATTGTTAAAAATAAGTATAAAATATAAGAATTCAATGTAAATTAGATCAAGTAAAATTGAATTAATTAAATATTCTAATCAACAGCGGGAAATTCAATTGAAAATATAGATTTATCATCAAACTTCGTATTCACTATTCACTGTACAAACTGAACAATACAATACAAGTGAGACAATGAAAATTTTATATGAAAAATGAGTACAAAAATAATATTATTCATTTAAACAAAAACATATTCTAAAGAAATTAAATATTTTAATATTAAGTTTCGTTTCCCATAATTTTCTAGGAAATCCACTAAGAGAATACTGACATTGAAATTATAACTTTAGACCAAAGGAATAATTACAATAGGAATCTATCGTATACCAATATTAATAAAAAATTAACATCACAACCTTGTGGTATGACATAAACGAAGACTGTACATAGACTTAAATGTAAATAGCTTGTTTATCAAGTTTTTAGCTTCGAAAATGCAACAGTGATATATAATAACGAACTAATAGAACAGTACCATCGTTTCATGAATTTTTTCCCACTAATATGAGCAGCATCTAGTCTAGGATTAAGTCCATTGACATATTTTCAGCAATAATATGGTCTCAAATGGGTTAAATTATAAACCCCAGTCTTCAGTACTTAAACTACTTAAAAAAAGTAATTTGTCTAAATTACTTCCACTAAGACGATTTCGATCGTCAGTCTTTACTTTTCCAGCTTCAGAAAAAAGCCGTTCGCATGGAACAGATGTTCCAACAACGCAAAAATATTCCATCGCGACTCTGTAAAGATTTGGATAAGAAGGTTTTAATAACTGCCAATGTTTCAGGGGATTTTCAGCTCTTGGAATGACTGGTTGAGAAATGTATTGCTTGAGTTCAAATGTCAATCCATCCGTTGTATAAACTGTCGCACTTGTTTTGGCTACAAGATCATCATGATGTCGCCAAATATTATTTTTATTTAACAATTCAGCTTTTGAGTCCTCAGTAGCTGTTGTAGCTGAAACGCCTGGAACTGATTTCGCGTCAGAGTTTTTAAAAGACTTCATTCGTCTATTTATAAGATCCATCGCATTCGAGGCAGATATCGCTTTTTAAAAATGTAATTTCTTGAAACGTGGATCTAATATAGTTGAGATACATAATGTTTTGAATGATTCAATATCATTGAATTGTTTTGCAAGTTCAGTAAGTAGATGAGCTTTAAATGTGCTTCCAAATTCTGTTTTTGGTTTGGATATGCTAACTTCTTTTTCCACAACAGCAATGGCTGGTATAATGATACTACTTGTTAAATAGGAATTGCCGCTTATTTGAGTGATAATAATCATTATAGGCTGCATTAAACGAACAAGATCTCTCAGAATTGACGTTTCTTCGTGGCTTAACATCGGAGGAGGATTGCCACATTTGGAAGTTACAGGATATACATAGTTTTCTAAAAGTAAAAATCTTTCGAGCATGTCAAAAGTGGAATTCCACCTTGTGTCAACACTTTGAAGGAATTTCAGAGCAGTTCCTTCTGATTTTCCATCACGTTTTTGTAGCCTTATTAATTCGTCAGAAGCAGGTACACTTTTTCTTGTCACTGTGACAATATGTTTAACTTTATCAATAATTGCTTTGACATTTGGCATTTTAGATATAGCCTTAGGAACCACATGAGACAGACGATGAGCAAAGCATGGGAGTCGTTTGTCTTTGTCCGGTGCAAAAATGTCATTGATGGATTTCACCATATTAGACGCACTGTCGCTTATCACCGCAGTTATTTTATTTTTTTGCAAGTCAAACGTTTCAAAAATAGATAATAAAGCTGTTGATATATTTTCTGCGTTATGCTCGACATCCAGTTCTTTAACACAAAGATTTATACTTTTTATTTCTAAATTATCTTCAGATAAATAATGCGCAGTTGCACCCAAGTAGCTTTTTTGTGAATTGTCAGTCCAAATATCACACGTAATAGAGTAAAATGGGCATGTATTTAGTTCAGTCATGACTTTTGCTTTTAGGACATCATATTTGTCAACCATTAACTTAGTCATAGTTTTGCGACTGGGCATAGTGTAATGAGGTCTTGCGGTCTTTAAAAACTTTTGTAAGCCCCTTTTTTCAACGCAGCGGAGTGGCATATGATCAACTGCCATCATATAAAGTAAAGAATTAGTCAGCTTCTCAGCTTCTACACCTCCATCTGTATAACATATTATAAAATTAGTATGAATGAAAATTTTTATTATAAATAAATATAAAGTCAAACATTATAAATTAACCTGCATAAGAATTCACTTTTTTGTACAAGTCAAGAACAGGATTCCTCTGAGAACATAAAACAAAAGAAGTGTTGATTAAATATTCAATTTATCAGTTAATTGAATGCGTAAGATTTTGTACATACCGACATTTGAGTTTCAGTTTTTGATTTTTTATTTTCGACAGTAGTGCTAGAGGCCTGTGCAACTGTTGCGATAGAGCGTTTTTTGGTATTTAATTGTAGATCAGTCGGAATACACAGTTTGTGCTTTGAATGAAGGTGTCCACGTAAATTTGATGTATTTCCTGAGGTTTTTATAACACTCTGGCAAAATTTGCATCGCGCAGAATTGGAATCAATCGTAGCGAAATAGTCCCAAACTTTACTTCTATTTTTGGAGCTATAAAAAGTGAATAAAAATATGAAAACACATTTTGTACACTGCAATAAATACGAATGAAACCATTGGTACAGTTAAATAAAAATAAAATAATGACATACATTGATGAGTTACCAGGATCGGGAGTCAATAAACCATTAGCTACGAAAGGATGAATAATTCAAAAATTAATTTTCAATCAATGTATAGTTATAGCTTTCAAGGTATTTAAACAAAGTAAAACATTTACCGCTGTTATTGGAATGTGTGGTTTGAGAAACTTGTTTGGATTTATTAAATAATGGAGGCTCGCTGGGTAAGACAGTATTTTTAGGAATAGCAGACTGGGTTACTGTTTTGGCTGAGGAACTTAAAGTTTTGGATGAAGAATTTTCATCTTCATTGTCAGGATTGGATTCAGGTGGATACTTAAGAAGATCGGTTTGGAAAGAGAATAGGAAAATAATGATTAGATATGACAGCACAAAGTAATAAAAAAATATTCTCATAAAATCTCGGAATATACATACTAATCCATATCATCGAAAGACTTCCAGATGTGTTTAATGACATTATCTGGAACAGTTATTCTGCAAGAGTTGATCATTTCTTTCACGAATTTGTAAGCATATTTATCGTTGTCTGAAAATGTGAAAGATATTAAAAGATTATTAAAATCATAATACACATCAGTGGTTAAAAATTCCGATTGCAACCTATTGACAAGAATAGAATTTGGATTATTTTCTAATTGAAACAAATCGGATTTAATCAGAAAATAATTGAATTCCATCGCTCTAAATAGGATTTAATCAGGATTTGTAACCAGGAATAAAAATAATAATTATTATTAACTTTATCATCATTACTGTTATTATTATTATTAATATTATGTACATACGCTTAAGTCTCGAATATTCAGCTGCTGTTAAACCACATATGTTGTATGAATCAGCGTCCGGTTGATTGATTTTGAACCACATCTGAAATGTCTTCGTATCCTCTTCTACTCAAGAAATAAAACAAAAATAATTTAGATTAATCTGGTATTAAATTTATTTTTCTTACTCAAGATTTAATTAAATTTTTCCCAGTAGCATTGAAAATTTTTTTTAAACCTGAGAAAAAATGAGAGGTTATGTGAAAGTACTTACCACGGTTACGGTCATCATTCATTATTGATGATTTATCAATTGAATTAATTGAAAATTGCAACTATTAAATATTAATTTAATAGATTGATAATAACAATTATTATTTTTGAAAGTACTGGAGTATGAACTACAAGAATGTAAAATTCAATTTGTAGTCAAACGCAAAAAGTCTTCTTGGTCAAGCGTTACGCTCTTAGGTTGGGTTGAGGGCACTTGAACAGACAACTTTTTGAGGGTTCACAACAGTTCACCCTTCACATAGGCACGAAGCGCGGTTAAGCGGTAACCAATTGAAATGCCTAAAATATGGTGTGCACTAGATTTCATGCATTTTGATCAGTTACCGCTCAATCGTGCTCCGCGCCACTGCGGCTGTGTGAACCCAGCCTCATCATACGCGCGGGAATGGAGTTAACGATGTCGATGGTTGAATATTTTCTATCGAACATCGATGTATCGACTTTGAAAAACATCGATGAAAAACATCGATGTTTCCGTAAAAAAACATCGATTGTCGAAACATCGATTAACATCGCCCATCGCTACATAGAACACTTCGACAATAATGTGCTATTCTACATCTCGTTCGTGAAACCTGACTCGTTCACGTATCGAGTTTGTGGAGATAGTTTATTCGAAACAACCCGGCCAACAGAGGGTTGTACCAAGTGCGAAGAACTGATGGTCAAATTGAAACACGTTGCTGAAAGTATTAATTTTTACTTTTAATTCAACGTTGGAACACGCCTCCACACATTCCATGATTATATCATGACTGCATTATCATTTCCGACCTCAAGCTCAAAGGTTAGCAACTTCCGCCTCCTAATAGTTGATTACCCTACCATTAATTTTCGCAAAAATGTAGGTTTATAATCAGTCATTTGTATGCTCTGCTTCCATATGCAACAGAATTGCATTGTATGCAGAACGTCCTCACGTGAGTTATTGCTCACAGCCCATCATTGTTTCATACTCCCACCACCAATTTCCCCTGTATATAAAAACTTCATCATACACCGCCTGAAGTCACAATCACTCCGCAAGCTGAACGGTCTCCACGCAAGCTGAACAATCTACAGACAATGGCTGAACTGCAAGAATTGGTAAATATACACCGCGCCGTCGGCGTTGATCGCATTCTAACCAATGAATTATATTTTGTCACAGACAAACTTACTCGATGAGCCACCAACCGCGTCGAACAACTCATTTTTCGGAGACTTTGGTTTGAGTCAACTGCTACCCGAATGGGATGTATTACCGTAGAACGAGCCGAAGACTGGTATTCCCGAATCCATCAAACTACTCACCGACACACATTCCTGTTCTCTCAACAACGACGTTGGCAACGGAGAGGTAACCGTCCAAATTAAAATCTACAATACCAAGGATATTCTACGAACTGACAAGACTGACTGGTGGCGAACCGCTCTGTCCAACATGCAGTTCACAACCAACCGAAGCTCTCCTGAATATCAGCTTTTGGGTGACCCGACTGCGAAAGTCATCTCCCGAATCCGCAAACTCCCCGGCAGCAAACCTGAACGCAAACGCCGAACCACTCAAAAAAACAAATTTGAACCCTATTGATAAAAAAATGTATTAAATGAATAAACAACTTTATTAAGAATATGATCAATTTTTTATTCTTCAGTGTACATTTATTTCATTCCTCGAAATTACTCTTGTCCTGATATTCATTGTACCACAGTCTCATGAGTTGCACGTTTTCAAACGCACAAATCCCTGCATGAAAGCTGCAATCAACTATCTTCTTGTCGTAGGATTTCCTCAACATTCCAATCGCTGGACAGCCCAGTTCCAACATATCCACCGCATTCAAGTTTTCCGCATATTCCTCCAACCAACGAATTTTTTCCAATCCCTTGACAAGCACTAACGGCGTTCTGCCCAGGTGATCGCGCATAATCCTCCTCAAGTTGCCGTAAGTTGTAAAACCATGAGTCCACTGGAATCCATGATGATTATGCGTAAGATACTTCACTTGATGGCGCAGGTCATTCGACAACAGGTTCCAGGCGTATGGATCTCGAAATATGTAATGGCTCATAGTCTTTGCTACGTTCTCATAAAATGCGACTTCTTTCACCACCAATTTATTTACAACGCCGATAAATCCCTGCACATCCACGAACATACAATCCATTACAGCAATTTTCGAACAACGTTCGTTAGAGGTGTGTACTCGACGATTCGATCGTGCAGTATGAGACAATAAGCAGCTGTGTCATCCTCTATATCCGTTTCGCTCTCAAATTCTTTTCGTATGTCAACTGTAGCACTTTTTATAGATTCATTTTGTCGCGAACAATCTATCACTATTATTGGTGCATCCTTGATGTAAGTTTGCATATCCAGAATGGGTCTGTTCACAGTTCCATAATACAAATTCTGGAACTTAGCATACATATCGTACAGTAGAGCAAATTGTTCATTTTTACAGCTTACGTTTAGATTTTCATATGGATATGAATCACTGTTCAGAAATAGCTTAACGTTGCGTAAATCGCAATGGTCGAAATAACTCGCATGATTCTTCACGTTTCCCTTCCGATTTCTTTGCAATGCAAATATCACATATCTTGGTTTTTCCAGTTGCGTTGCTATTTTGATGGGCCAAACTTGCATTTCAGATTTCGGTAAATTGGGATATTCGTGCAACGACCAAGATCTGGAGCACATCTGTATCGGTTGATTTTTCTCCAATATTCTCAATAGCGACAGCTTTTCAACATCCGATGGCATCACATGCGGTATTCTCCATTGTAATTTTGTTATTTCCAAACGCATGTCTTCCACAGCCGCACCAGTTTTGTAGCAATTTTTATCGGTTCTGCTTCGTATAAGAATGAGTTCGTGTCGAGCGTTGGCAACAATTTTCTTATAATCTTCTGCGAAACCCAGCACGGTATTCGATGGAATACATAGGCTGAAATCACCCGTGTGGTGGTTGCTTTTATATCCACCATCCTTCCATCCAAATATTTCCATGGCATTTTTCTTACTCTGATCCAGCGAAATATAATTTTTCAACGTTGATGTTATTCCTACATTCTTACAAAGATCAATTTCCACACCATTTAATTCGTAGCGTATTTCATCGAAGAAAAAACACGGAAAGTTTTTTTTCAGCTCAGAATCAATTTGATAATTTCTCGCACTCGCAACAATTTTGATAGCTTTTCCCTGAATGTAGATCAAACTCTCACTCGGCAGCACACACAAATCCTGCTGTTGTATCAAAATGCGTATCTCGTCGTTATTGTTGTAGGAGAAATTTGCATACGGATTATGTGCATGCACTATCGCCTGGTTGATGCTGTTGTCGTAGACCGGCGATGCATCGATTCTCAGGATGTTGGACATCATTTTCGAAGTTTAAACCCCAGCAAAATCAAAATCTTCTTGGTTTTTAAAGTAAGCAAACGTTCGGAATTTAGTGACCCTTTTGTATCCCTCGGTGATTCAGTACTGACCGAAACAGTGCTGGATGCTTGATTATATGCGTTGTTGTATGTTAGCATTTTCAATCTTCTTTCAAGTGAAGTCGTAAAGTGATTTCTTCCCCTCTGAAATTGACCGGTGCTCCGCTCTGGTCAACTATACTCAGCGTTATGTTGTCAATCACGCGATCACTCACCGGCATGTAGATGATGCTTCGGGGCGATTCCGAAATTTTATAACCTGGTGGAACGTCTGGCGAAAATTCGTGTATCGTGTGAGCCTGCGAACTATTGCTGAATGCGCCATATGTTACGCTACACTCCACTTTAATGGAATTAACTTTAGATATTTTTATCGGGTTTGTCGACTCGTGCCATTACCCTGCTTCACGTATCTCACCATCATCAAACCCTAACAATGGCGCTATCGAGTTATCATCCAAGAAATCAATGTCCCATCTACACCAAACTTCCGATTTAAGTGTATTATTGTTGGCTCGAATTATTATGTTTGGTCCTTCCACCACCATTTTACAAGCGCTAACATTTTGTGAAACATCAATCACGTATTCCATATGTTTTTGCACATATTTGTTTACATCCTCAATGGTATACGACCCCGTCGGTATAGTAATTCGATTATTGTAATTATAACCCAAGCTGTTGCATGTTTCATCAATGTTGGGTATTGAATTGTATGATTGAAACGTGACCAGTCCCATTGAATACGATTTGCGGTGATTCAGAATTATCGGTGGAAAGTAATTCGCACTCAGAGTCGATGTATTACCCGTTAACGTGAAGGTTATAGACATTATTCCTTCGCTGCGAGAAATTTCAAACACAACTCTCCGCAATTGGATGCGTTGTCAGACTGATGCCTGTCATGATTGTACCAGATAACATTCCTTCCACCGAAGTATCGCACAACTTCGTTCGGCGGTGGTAAATTGCCAAAACTGTCGTAATAATACATGTTCTGTCCAATTTTTTTTATAAGCCACCCAATGTGTCCCCATTCCCGCATCACTATCTAAATTTATAATTCCGCTCTCGCGAACTCTGATTCGTTTCGGTAGATTGTTCCGCATAAAAATACCCCGGAAATGTGATATTTTCATTTTTTTGGCAAATTTCCACAGTTCACGGTCTGTAGTAACCCCTTGCGGAAGTTTCACATTTCGGAGTTTTTTTTTAGCTTGTTGGTTGATTTCAAGAATAGCCCCCATCCTTTCTTGTAAGGTGCTAAATGAAGTCCCCTACCACGTCCGCCCAATGCAATAGCCTCCATCGTCTTATTGAGACGTTCGTTTTCTTCCAATTTTTTAGCCGCGCTCGACGCATCATTCACTGCTTTAGCGATGCCGGCCGCCCCACCTGGCGAATATGGGTATTAATAGTGGTAGAAAACCACCATGCTTTGCAACCTTCAACACTCTTGGCAATTTAACATTCTTCTTATCCCCTCCAATTGCCTGTTTCGCTGCTTTAAGTGCTATGCGTATCGCGCTCCCTTTGTCCGTCGGTTTAAACTTTTTCACCGCCTGACGTGCGGATGTTATAGCAGCACGTACCGAGGGTTTTCTAATACCCATACCAGGTTTGACTTTAGCACGCATGGTTTTGTTAACTGCCCAACCTGCTGCACGTTCTGTCCACTTTGCTTCCTTGTCACGACTGCGTTGCAACGCTGCCTGAGCCAACCTTTCATCAGCCTCGTGTCTAAATTTTAGATCTTTGCTTTTCGCATAGGGAATATCATGTTCTCGACAGGCTTTGTCCAACAAATTCACTCCCGTTTGACCGCTGGCAAGACGCTGCTGCAAACGTGTTCCAGGACCGCAGAACTGATAACCCGGTAGATGTAGCTCAATGGGCAAATTATTGATGGCGGTATTTAACATTCCTCGTCCTCTGGGCATGTGTGCTATCAAGTGTCCGAAAAACAACTGATCAGTATGTATTCGCCCACTGAAACTCATGCAACAACACGAAATTTATAAAACAGTCCGTCACTTTACCAATCAAAAATTTGGACAACGACGTGCAACATGTATCAAAAATTAATCACCACGGTAAACTATTACCGACATCCGTAAGAAGTATTATTTGCGGACCGTCGAATTGCGGAAAAACCAACGTAGTTATCAGCCTTCTCATTAATCCCAACGGATTACGTTTCCAGAATGTATACATTGTAACGTGGCATTTCAGAATGGCTCGTTACAAGGCTAAAACCCTAAAGGAAACTACCGAAAACGCGTCCCTGGCGGGGTACTTCAAGCAAGCTCGATACGATATAGGCGAAAAATACTAGTTACTAATATTTTCTGTACAAATTTTGTAATCCCGCGCTTCGGCGCAAGCTAAACAGGTACCGCGACCACAATCATCGAGGGATCAACACGTTTCTTTGATTCACCGAGGGATCGACAACTACCGAAAACTACAGTTCCAGCTACCGACGAATTCAAATACCGTTTCGTAATCATGAATCTCCCGTACAACTTTGAATGCCTACTTTTTCGGATGCCGTAAGTTCGACATCAAGGGCAGACCGCAGCCTGTCGTTCACCGACTTACCGGCCAGGAGCCGGACCGAACCCAAAACACTACGTCCAAAGTTGATGAAGCCCTCGTCCTGAGGATAGACGCAGCCTCCCTGTCAGTAAGGGGTACAATCATTGTGAGTCATGGTCCACGGACGATGAGGTGCTGTAAGCCGCCGTGTGACTGCATGGTCTTCGTGATATATCGTGGGCAGTTGGCCACTGCCTAGACGACGAAGCCGGTGGAGGCAAACAATGTGGAGTTGCACTCCATCCGGTAACCTTCCGGAGGTAGCCTACGTACCTGCCTTCTTGGAGGGAACCCCCAATGACAGGCAACCTGGACCGTACGACGCAGCAGACGAAGAAAAGTACGTGTGATGTCAACTACGCTCATCTAGCGGTAATCGTCGATAACGCGTAGCCGATATTCGCCAGCGGGATGACCCAATTATGGTGGGGATTGAATGACCACCGAAGGGGAAGAAGAATCACCTGACGACACCGGCGAGATCGCTAATCCGGACTCCGAACTCTGCCTATTCTACGCTCAACCCGCCAGGAGACAGCTTCGCTACCACCTCGCTCTCGTTTAGTTAGAAATCCTCAACCTTCCTCTTATATTCTACCACTATCGCTTATTCCTCTGCCGCTATCGCTATCGTTACCTTTTTCGCACCCACTACCGTTTTGATCTTTTAGCTTCACTCCTTCCTGTAAAATCACTTCCTTCCTTCTTCGCTTTCTTTAAGTTTAATTTAATTTAAAATCAGTGCCTAATCTCGTCGCCGACTAAGGTAAGGCTTTCGCCTGTGTATCGTACCGTTACGAAGTTGCTCTAATTTCTGTTTCTCTTATGGTATCTTAATTATCGTTTTGGTTGCATCGAATGATGCCAGTATCTTTGTGAATCATGGTCCACGGACATTGGGGTGCTGTAAGCCGCCGTGCGACTGCATGATTTCGTTTTGTAATTAATTTCCGAAAACTATCGTGAGCGACCTCGTAACTACCGAATATCTTTTGTATTTCTGAATTTCTTTGCTTAATGCTTATCTTTTGTATCTCTGATTTTCTTTGCTTCTCGTAATTTTATGCTAGAAACGCTTGTGTAATTTCTACTGTCTCTATCGCTATCTTTACTTTTCTTACTAGTATTGCCTATCGCTTTGTATCGTATCGCTTGCTTTATATTATTTGCTTTGTGCATGAAATTTCGTATCGTATATTGAGCTACTTGGAGTACAGCTGAGCGTAGATTGAGCCGCTATATACTACCGCACCTTTGTTTTCTATCGCTTATATTGACTTACATTACTTATTACCTTGTAATATTTTCTTGTTTCCCGAATATCGTACTTCTGTGTTATCTTAAGTTGCTTATTGTAACCAGGTGTATTTAGTGTATTATTTTTACTCTGCAATCCCTTCTCTAAACCTCTCAATCTCGTATAACTTTTGTATTTTCTCTCGTTATCGTAATTTCGAATTTCCTTGTTAATTTAATATCGTAATTTTGACTGTTGTAATTATCGAATCGCTTGCTGTGAATAATTCTTCCGTATAAGCTTCCGATATTTGTGAATCGTATACCACTGTCAATCTTTCTCGCTAATTACCGTTTGTCGTAATTTAAATATTATTTTCTTGTCACTATAATTCTAAGCTACCGTCAATTCCGTCAACTACCGATTTTCGCTAAAGTTTCACTCTTGCTTTAATTTAACAATTCTCGTAGTGCCGCTTCTGAAATTTGGGTAAGATCACGTCGCCCAGTGACGCCTAGTTTAAGTAGACTTTTTGCATTATATCGCTTCTCTCGACCTACGATTAATTTCTTTTGCCAACTATTATTTTGTGCGAATTATCGCTTAACTTCTTTAACCGAAAATCTTGTAAATAATTCTTGTAAACTCTCGTTGACTAAATATCTTTTGTTAACTTTCTGTAACAAATTGACTAATCTACCGCTTATGAACTGATCAATAATATACGACTGGTTGGCTTGTTAATTTACTTGATTCGAGCTTATTTCTTGATCTCTTTATTTTCCTATTTCCGTAACTGTTGTAACTGCCTTTGGATACCGCCACTCTACCAGTTCGTGTGAGTACCTGAGCCTAGCCAGCCATACAACGGGTTCTCTAATTATTATTATCGTATCGTATCTTTCCCTTTTCTCTAAAAATTGACGCTGAAGCGTCTGGCGCCCAACGAGTATCTTTTCGTATCTTAAATATCGTATCGAATAATTGGAGAATCGCGCCAAAGTGTTAACGGTAAGTCCTCGTCAGAGGGTAACAGAATTTAGCGTCACAACATATATTCCAAGTCTTTGGCGCAGCCAAAATATGAATATTCACGCAGGGTCTTGAATCGTGTACCTGGTGTGTCCTATCTTACCTATTCCAACAATTGCGACGTTATTCCGGTGGAGCAGTCCAAGCCGAACACGATTTTTATTTTCGATGATATTGCCTGTGATAAGCAGGACGTGGTTAGGGAATATTTCTGCATGGGTCGACATAAATCAGTTGATTGTTTCTATCTGTGTCAAACATACACAAGAATCCCCAAACATCTGATTCGTGATAATGCAAACTTCATAATTCTCTTCAAACAAGACGCTAAGAACTTGCGACATGTATTCGATGATCATGTGAATACAGATATGAAGTATGCTGAATTTGAAGAATTATGTTCCATCTGCTGGCGTTCGAAGTATGGATTTCTAACGATTGATAAAGATAGTCCCATGAATTCCGATCGATATCGCAGAGGGTTCGATGAATTTATCATAAAAACGTGATGTAACCCGCCTGAGGTTACAGTGTTACGTCTGAATGTGTGCCTATAACATCTTTAAGTATACTAAAGACAACGAAATCTGAGACCGATTTGAAGCGCAAGATAGTGGAAGCAAGCGATGCGGTGAGGAAGAAATATCAAGCATTGAAAACTGATCGCATAGCCGACAGCGAAGCTATGGAGAGAACTTTTAAACCGATTGTTGAGCCGCTGACTGCTATAGCAAAGGCATCTGAGTTCAAAGCGGATGCTATAAAGCCTGAAGTATTTGCTGAAAATGATGATGAATTAGATAAAAGTATGGCTTGGGACTCTTACAAACAAACTCCAAACTCAGAATATCGCTTACGAAAACCGAGTCAATCGCTTATCAGGAAAGTGTTTCAACGCAGAGGGGGTCTGGAGAAATCTACACCCAATACGCGTGAAAGCAGTGATATTGAAGATGACGCGAACGTTACGATTGAGCCAACTATTCCCGTCTTGCGTGAAACGGTTTACACGACGCCAGTCACCGAATCTCATACGGAATCGCCGCGGTCGGCGTTGATGGAGCAGATGGCTGACCTGATATTTCAACGCATATGGAACGCGCGTTCGAGGAAAACTTTGGCACTTTGGCCAAGAATTATATAATGAATTCAATTCGCGATACGGCAAATACAATGGATTCGGTTTACGGAATTAGATTTGAGAACAATGATGGAGCCCCTGGTTTCATGATTGGTGACTCACCGATTGAATTTGAGCTAGATCATTTTTACGTTGAAAACATGCGATTCAAAACAACTCCGGGTATATTGGAACTCATGTTTAAGAAAATCCTCGACGAAGATATGTACACAGATGATGATCTTCGTAAATATCACGACATCATAGATTCTACAAATGCCCACTAAAGAGGCTATCTAAAAACTGGTCAAGTATGCGGTAATAAATCCTACAAATATCGGAACATTATACGCAAGTTATTTCCAAGTCGCTCGGCACTCGGTGAAGGTCTCAACAGCAGTAAACATATCGTGCGAAAGAATTCTCGATTAGAGTATACATATTGGGATGATCCAAACGAGTTGGTGGACAGGTTGTGGTTATTAAGTCGTTCCGAGGCTGCCGGTAACACGGCTCACACGAATGAGATTATCTCAATAGTGAAGGAATTACGCAAAGCTGATATTATTGTTTGAAGAATGAGTGGGGAGAAAATACAGCTGGTCAGAGAGCTACATGCACCGGCTCGTCGTAACTTTAAGCGCCGACGAGTGATCGTAAAAGGCTTTGATGACTTGTGGCAAGCGGATTTGATCGAAATGCGGCAGTATGCCAAAATAAATCGAAATTTCAATTACATTCTAACGGTCATCGACGTGTTATCCAAATTCGCGTGGGCTGTGGCACTGAAAAATAAGAGTGCTCAATCGGTTGTCGACGGATTTAAAGAAGTTATTCAAAGCGGTCGTTCACCTAAGAATCTTCAATCGGACGATGGTAAAGAATTTTTCAATGCCGAATTTAAAAAGTTAATGACAAAGCAATACATCAACCATTACTCAACCTACAGCGCTATGAAGGCATCGGTCATAGAACGTTGGAATCGCACACTCAAGGATAAAATGTGGCGATCATTCAGCCTGAATGGATCATACAAATGGATTGATAATATACAACAGTTGGTGGCGGCATACAATAAGAGCAAACATAGTACCACGGGTATGGCACCGATAAAAGTGAATCGTAAAAATGCAAACCAGTTACTCGCAGCAGTCTACAGCAACGTCAAACAAGTTAAGCCAGCAAAATATAAAGTAGGAGATTTCGTGAGAGTTAGCAAGTACAAGACGATATTCGCGAAAGGTTACACGCCGAATTGGTCGACCGAAATTTTCAAGATTCAAAAAGTACAAAACACAAATCCGCGAACTTATCTTCTGATAGATCAGCAGTCGAACCCAATCCAGGGGGGTTTCTATGAACAAGAACTGCATTCCGTGAAATATCCCGACATATATTTAGTGGAGAGAGTTTTGAAGAGGAAAGGTGATAAGGTGTTTGTGAAGTGGTTGGGTCTAGATAAATCACACAATTCTTGGATAAATAAAGACAATGCATTGTAGTCGTTTTATTCACATCATGTTTATATTTTTTGTTAAATAAATATTATTTCTATACAGATGGTGTAATTTTTACATGTCCCCAGGGTAACGTGTCTGTACTATCGGGTAGTAAATACCGCTTATCATCGTGATGGCTTAAAGCAAGTTTCAATTGTCGAATTGAATACACTTCATGCAGATTCGAACGAATGGTTCGCTGCAATTTTGAAATACTCTCGTGTTGGTTAAGGCAGTCGAGATAATTTTCGGAAGTTATTTGATTGTTCAATACATTATTTTTCACACCTTTTGCTCTCTTCACGATCTTTTTGTCATCCATTCGCGTCGCATATATTTTGGATCGCAATCCGACCAATTCAGTCATTATTTCGCCATTTCTCTCATCCTTTATTATTCCTACAACTTTTTTGTTAACCTGAGGGATTTTATAAATATTATCCGCAGGATAATCGCTGGTGTCGAATCTGTCAATATTGTTGCGAATGAATTCATAAACGTCGCAAGATTTTATTTCATAAATAAGACTGTCCGTATCGGTATACATTAACTTACAATTTGATTTCAACTTTGGTAACATAAAAGAATAATGAAAATCGTAGACGCAAATTTTCGATAAATCTAGAATGGCCATTCCGACGTAAATTGGCTTGTTAAATATCACTTCGAGCCTGTTCAGCTGTATCGCAACGAAATTTTCATCGAATATACTTCGACTGTGGAAATTTGGTCGCGATATCAGTGCTTTGACTCCGCAACGTCCATGCCATTTTTGCGCTAACTTGACGTCTGAATATTTACGAATATTTTCCATCGTTTTACCAAATACCGCGTTGTTCATCAGTTTGTATAGATTCTGTTCGAATTTGTTGGCACTTTTGGCTCTTAACGTCGTGTTCAAATCAATATAACTCTTCAACCATGCTGATTGTTTGAATTTCAATATTCTATGAATTTTACGCAATATCAAACCGTTTTTCACACACTATTGCAAATTACGATAATGTATAACATAACGTGTCTTGTTCTGCAACGTAGCTAAAAGTTTCGGAGTTTTCCCACCGGGCGGTTTTTGATGATTTGGACAAAAGGGTAAGTCTTGATGTAATACGTGAACATTGGTGGGGTATTCTAAATCTACCTCCAATATGTATCCATCATCAGACTCTTCACCAACGTGCATGAAATCAAAATCATGTACTCGATGCACCCATTCAAAATTTCTACAAGGCAGGTACTGAGACATCGCCCAACCATATAAATTATTTACGTCTAAGTAGAGCAATGATTTGGTTTCCAACTGCGGATTGTAGTCTGTCATATATTTATTATTCGATATACTGTATCGATTCGAGCATTGACTCAATCCTCCTCGCAAGCCTGCTTCAATGAACAGCAGCATATCAACGTCCGTGAGCAATTCCAGATGAATTCTTGTGTGGAAAAGCATGCAATCCCAAGTAAAACCGGGTAAGGTACAGTAGTGTGCTGGATCTATCTTATATATTCGGAGGCAATTATCCCGGAAATTTTAAAAGACGTCTGCGAGGAGCATTACGTCAATTTTCAGATACAAATCACTATACTCGCCCAATGTTGTGATATTAAAACTGCACCAAACGTTCTGTGCATGAGCATAGTCTTCGTCTTCAATATTTTGGTCGTTCAATACGTTATAAAATGATTCTTTCGAGGGTAATGAGCGTTCGTTCAGTCGGTCAGCTTCGGTCACGTAATCATACGGAAATATCCCTTTGCGGGTTAGAAGATTGAATTGCGAATCTGTGGCGTTGGGGAATTGACATTTCAAATTCGTTAAATCATTGTGCCGCAGGTAAGAACTTAGTTCGGCTAAACTCGAACTCATATGTCGATAAGAATCGATGAATTGAAGTCTTACGGCGAGGCTGTGAAACGTCTGGGTGAATGCTATGTACTTTTCTTTGGTAATTGGAAGAACACTGAGCGAGGATGATTTAATATTAGCCAATTCACCGATTATGAAGTGTGCATCGTAACCACTCGAGTTGTGGAATACAACGGGTACGGTGCGATTGAGTTTGTAATTCAGATTACAATTTGAATGTGCAGGCCCGCGATATAGTCCTGTAACATGACAATGATCCTTCACGCGATCATTTGGATGCACAAATTTTAACTCGCAAATGTGACATACTTCAGCGTTTTCGAATTCAGTCTGTTGTTGACCAGACAATTGATACATAGGTTTCTTTTGATTGAAGTATTCAGCTACCCTAACTAAGATTCCGTGTAATTGATGGGCTAACCATTTCTGACAATCGACACCTCGATAGGAATTGTAGTATGATAGCGACTCATCGTAACTACATTTAAAATAATAACCTACGCTATATGGTACATGTTTCTGATATATCTTCGTATGCGATGATTCAGAGGACTGTGAGGAATTCTCCAACAAACACTCAAAATCTGCGTAAACTATGTATGGTACTTGCATTTTGTTCGAGTAATTCTCGAACTTTAACCACTTGTTGGACTTATCTGGAAGCGTGAGTTTACAAGGTGTATCTGGACTGCAATCAAGCCTGTGCGCGAGGAATTTTGCTTCGGAGTAGAAAAAATGTAAACATCGATTACAAACATGGATTGCATTCGTACGTGCATTCAATTGATGATTGACTAGTCGCGATAAATTTTTAATCCAACAGAAGTGTGTTCTTTCATGGAAGAATTCATCATCAAGATTTTCATCGTGTAGCATGAGCAAGTTGATGTGTTCGATATTTGGATTTTCATGCCGACTGATGAGTAGTGGTAAGACTTGATGCCGCTTGCCCCGTTTCTCCAGAATATATACATTCACGGAAATATTATTAAGTTTTTCAAATTTCGGTATGTCATTTAATTTTGTAGGGAATTTGATACCAGTGAAATTGAATACTTGATTGTAATGGGGGTAGGAAGTTACTCGATTCGCGTTTGTTGCAGCAGGATGTCGAGCGGATACGCAAGCCCAAGCAAAACAAGCGTTATCGGCATTTTGAACATCAACCACGGCTTTTTTAACCTTAATATCGCTCGGCAAGTCCATCCACATCGAACCTACCAGCGGCTCATACTTGTTTATGTTAACTAATAAATTATCTATACTAATCAAGGCCCAGCCACTATCACGCTCCTGAAATTTTCCGATTTGAGCCAGTAGAGGTAATGTAACATACTCGTCGTACCATTCCGCCAGATCCGAGGTTGTTTGGAGAGTAGCGTTCTTCGTATGAAAGAATTTTGTTTCGGATTTCACATCCAGAACAAAAGTTGCAGATAGCGTGGTGTTGACTTTCAGATGGTGATGTTGGCGAAGCAATGTGTTGAGTTTGTCGAAAATAACGGTGTATGCAGCTGTGAGGAATAGTTTTAGATCGCTGATTCGAAAGTTGGTGATTACCCCGGTGATCGAACGCTTCTCGAACGCAGATTCCAAATCATCCCATTGAATGGCCGGAGCGTCATGTGAACCACCTCGAATTGAAGGGTTTAACACAGCACGTTGAGAGGTCAATTTAACAATAAGAGTCTGAATCTTTCGTTTATCGGCAAAACTGGTGGTTCGATCTCTGTAAAAGTCGTTGAGGGTTTTTAAAAGTTTGAGACTAATAGTGTTCCACTGCGAAGCGAGATCTTCATTGGAGTCCGTAGTGAGTCGCTGGTATGCAATGTCTAATTTATCAATTACGGTATGAAACTCGTCGAACCGGTTTGCCATTGTGCCTCCAAAAAAGTTTCGAAAATTATATGAACAGCACTCGTCATACAATGTACGATTCAACTCGCAGCTACTCTTCGCGCACAGTATTAGCAATTATGCTATAGTTCTCATTAGCAGCTCTAACGTAAATATATTCATCGACTACGGAGAGATCCTGGTGAAAAAAGTATATCGGTTCCCACTCAATGTCTTCGAATCTGTATATCACTGATGGCTGTAATGGGATGTGTGGTTCTCAGTGAGCCGGCTTGTCAGATTGCGTGAGCAGGGAAATGTGACACTTGTGACAGTATTGAGGAAAATCAATCAAATTGTTGAACGTTGATTTGAAATATGCGGTTCCTAGAGATCGCGGTCTAATTGATTGGTCACGTATGACTTGTTTATAGCACTGATGACACACGTTAAAAAAAATTGGTGGATGAAAGAATCGATTATCACCTTGATATATGTCGCAAGCGTAGAACTGATATGCGACGAACTTGTAGTAATACATAGTGAAGATGCGAGATAGCAGTGCAACATTTTATATTGTATGAGGGGAGTGGAGGGGGAAGCCTTTCAGGCGGTGACGAAGCGTTGTATAATTGCATGGTAATAATGTATTGACATGGGTAACCTTTTGAATGGCCAGGGTTAAGCGAATGCGATGGGGAACGGTATAAGAACGTCGTTGCGAAAAAAAATGCTAGATGGATTATCATGGTGGAACAAAATACGAGCGATTATGAGTCCGATGATGAGCGATGCAGCAAACATGTGCTTGTAAGATCGGTAGAAATTGGTGCGCTGACCAAACGAATGAAGAGAGTTCGTCTGGTGACTGCTGGGTACGAGACTGATGAACAGCTGTGTCCAGGTTGTGCGGATGCTTATGATATACCGGTAGAGGATGGATTGGTATTTATACGTCATACGACTTATAGCAGCGCTGAAGATGCATCAAATTGGCCAAATCAACCGCAGAATTGTGGATTGTGTAAGGATAGTTCGGATTTGATAATACCAAGCAGTATATGTATATATTGCACATCGAAATAAAGAAATATTATAACACTACATTGTTTTTATTAATCTTTCACACGGACTACAAGTTATTGAGCGGTAAAAACGGCTGGAACATGGGCTACAAGTTAATGAGCGGTAAAAACAATCTCGCTAGAATATGACTACAGTATGGGGGAGGTGAACAAATTATTAATTTTGATCGGGTGTGGATGTTTGATTCGTTTTAAGTCTGGAGATATAATCCATCAATCTACGGTTCTGCTCCATAAGTTGTTGTATGACGGCAGTGTCGTTTTCAGGTTTTGATGCATTGCGCTCTGGTTCGGCGGTGGTTGTTTGGATGGGAGTGACGGTCGTTGGGGGTGATGTCTGGTCCTCTGTTGAATTGTCACAATCTAGATTAAAATGATTCGTAAGTTTTCGGAATGAGCGTATAATAAACTTGAGTTTCGAGTAGATTTTGATCGTAACGAGAGTTTGAAAGTAAGAGGCGATGGTGAAAGGTTTTTCGATTGACTCTGAAAAATAAGATTGGTATGGTATCAAAGTTTTGCTAGACCTTCTGCACTAAATAGTTGATAATTAGGACTCACCGGCGGGTTCGGTGGTTGTGGTGATTATTGGGGTGGTGCCGTTTGGCACTGCGATGATTGTTGACGCAGTAGTCGATGATGTGACAGTTCGGGCTACAACGGTAATAGCTTACATTACGCAAAAAAACATGGTGAAAGACTTGCGTAGGTTGAAGATTGAGAATACTCACATCGTGAGGTGGTCGAAATGGTCGTTGTGGTCGGGCCGTGTAGAAGATTGTGGGCAGTAGCAAAATGTGCTGTGGAGGGTAATAAAAAAATTGCTTTAAGGTGTGCACAAAAAGGGTATAGCAATGAGGTGATAGTTACCTCCGGCAAAAGTACGATTAAATTTCATCGTGGTTTTGTGAGGATCGATGCTTTCACTAACGTCAATGTGTACAACTTTTCCATCACCATGCACCCTGGCGTCCGGGGAGTGATAGGAGACGTCCAGGTGGCTGAAGTTTGATGATACTTGTTCACCGAGCGGTCGAGCAGCCGCTAGGGTGATGAAGCCGAAGATTGTGACTACGGAGTACATGATCGTGATGCGGTGCAATAATTAGACTGTAAGCATCTGCAGCAAGACTATGCGCTTTATAGTATGAATTTGGCGGGTGCGGGGAAGTGCATCTCTGATGACCGTGTGCTAATAAGGGTAGGTGAATGTAGAAATAGCAGATTCGCGAGGTGCACGTTACATTGTTAGAAATAACTGCAACTTTGTTGGTGGGTGGGAGTAGATGCATTGAAATTGGGCTGCTGGTCAGGCGACATTGTAAGCGCTGTTATTTTGGGATGCGCTAAATCGCGAAAAACCGACAGGTTTATGCGAAGGGGTTACTCGGGCGACATTGTAAGTTTTTCGCGAAAACAAGGTAATTTTGGACGACAGGTTTATGTGGAAGTTAAAATCCGCCTCAGTGTATTAATTGGGCAGCTGGCCAGACGCAGCTGAACGGAGTTCTACTTACCATTGCACTCTCTGATGGTAACGACACGCGATGGTAATCACCCACTGATGATAACACTCACGGGGGTTGAGATCCGCGGGGGTTAAGAACCGCGGGTTGAGAACCACGGTCACACACGCACACACACACACACACACACACACACACACACACACACACACACCTCACACGGACACACACGCGTTGAGCCAGAACCAACATATCCACGTTAAGTCAGCTTAGGCCGGTCACACGGACGCACGCACACCCTAGACGGACACACGCACACGCGGTGATCCAGAACCAACATACTACTGCTACTTGTTTGTCAGCCTAAAATTCCGAGAATTCGTTCAGGGTCGTCACGTTCAACGTCGCACCGAAATCCTTTGACCTCGGGCCGCTCGACGTCAAGTCGAAACTTGTTCACCGATTCCAAGAAGTGTTTGTCAGCCTGAGTTCAACGTCGCACCGAAATCCGTTGACCTCGGGTAGCTCGACGTCAAGTCGTCACTTGTCGGTGTCATTGCGTGAGCCTCCCAACGTCGGACTTTTGCCTCGAAACCTCTCAATCGTCGGAGAATCTTCTCGAAGCTGACTCATGGAACCTTCCAGAAGCTCAACGTGCGAGGGTTCGGCGTTGAACGGTTGAAAGTTCGCGATTGCACTCGGTAAGGCAGATTCTCGATCCCGCTCGATCACGCTCGATAAGCATGGTGAGGGTAAGATCTACGGTGACTGACAGAGCACTTTTTACCGACGAAGAATGCCGAGGGTTGGAACGACGTCATTCTTTACCGACGATCCAGCAAATTTGAGGTATTTTTTACCGATGATCGTGCTAATTTGGCGGATTTCTTTACCGACGATCGATCGACAGAGCACATCCCACCTTCTGAGGGTATAATTTGGCGGATTTCTTTACCGACGAGCGATAGACAGAGCACATCTTACCTTACGAGGGGCGGGGGGGTAACCTTCAAGGGTATGCGTCTGGGATGCCGGGAGGGGAGCTTGGCCGGTGAAGTCGGTGTTTGTATCCAGAACCGGCCTTGTATTGCTACTAAATCCCCATTTGATTAAAACGTAAAAAAAGTTTTCCGGAAATGAGAAAAAGTTTCAGGAATAAAAAAAAGTTTCCAAAAATAAAAATGTGTATTTACCGTGAGGAAAAAATATCTTGTATCATTATTATTGCTACGAATAGCTGTATGTATAAAACCGTCGCGAATATTTACGTTCGACACCTCGGACGATCCTTTGTCAAATTATTCATTAGAATATGAGAAAAAATTTCCAGAAACGAAGAAAAGTTTTCAGAAAATGAAAAAAAGTTTTCCAGAAACAAAATCCCCATTCGATTAACAAGTAAAAAAAGTTTTCCGGAAATAAAAAAAAGTTTCCAGAAATAAAAATGTGTATTAACCGTAACAAAAAAATATCTCGTATCATTATTATTGCTACATATATGATACATGAGTGCACATAGGAAAGAATTGTGGCGATAATTTGTATAACTGTATGTTTTATCGTTATTTTGAAAAATACATAGCAATTATGTTACGTGTCTGTTTCATTCATCCAACTATTGTGTGAATAGTCAAATCCCAATCACGTCACATGGAGCTGATCCCCACGCTCGCGTAACACTTTTCCCACTAGGTAGCCATTGGGGTATTTTACGTTACTCAGTTCCTCCTTGTAGAAGCCTGCTTCGATGGGATGATCTTGATATTCTGTGAGTTTGTACGTCGGTGGATTGGTATTTTTCAAGTCGTTCACGGTGAATATTTCCGTTATCCAATTGGGCGTATACATTAATTGCATAACATCGAATCATTTAACTCAATGCGATGCTACTTACGCCGATCATCTGCTCATGAAAAGTACAAACCCTCACCGACAGTCACCATGTCCAACCGCCTCGTCCTCGCCCCCCCCCCCCCCCCCCCCCATCTTCCTACCCTTCCTTCTTGCTCCTTCCCCGTCTTGTCACTTTCTCTTTATCATCTCAATCCGTCAGCCTGTGGTGAAATTTTGAGTACGTGAAAAATATAAATATCCAAATAAATAAGCAAGAACGATGAGAAAGGCTCGAAAAAAAATCATTCTGCATGCTAGTTGAATCTAGAACTCTTTTTCGTCTCGCACAGGCATACTTGCCTCCGGCTCGTATGCGTGGTCACCTACGACTCATATCGCAAATACTTGGGATGAAAAACTTGGTTTTACGTCCTTGTTATAAAATACACTACCAATAATATGTTGTATTTATGTGAATTACATTTGCAGAGTTGCAACAGCAATGATGGAGGGGGGAAGTAAGCAACGGAATAGTGGATATAGTGGGTGACATCCCCATCGGCATTCGCACGAGGGCGAGGAGCAGCGTATGGATATTGCATGCTTTCTGTAGATTCTTCTAAGCATTATGTGTGAAATGCATTGAGTGATCATCGGATAATAAATAACAAATGATAATTAATAATAATAATTATAACAATGATTCAACATCAAATTTTATGTCTACAGCTACATCTTTCACGCTCTTGGCTCGTATCAATCCCGCCGATGCATACTTGGAAAATGTATCGAGGATTGTGAGTAGGTATTTGCAACAATTGCAACCATTGAAAAATTTTTTTCATTTCATGAAAACTTTTCTGTAGCCGTTTTAAATCGTATATATATAATCATTATAACTATGATTTTTGGTTATCACGTTGGCTAGGTGGCTCGGAAAACGTGCTTGAGTCTGAACGCCCCTATCAATCGCTTGAGCATATGACGTCATGTATGCTGGTTTGGATGTTTCCGCTCCCATTGTTAGAATATGTATCAATTGTTCAATACATAAAATGTGGAATCGTATATTTAAAACTTGGATCCATTCAATACGACCGTGGAGGGGTGGCGTCTGGGTCTGAAGAAGGACTTCCCGAGGCGACAAACGGGTATATCCACACATTTTATAGCAGGTAAAGCGCCGACTTGCTCCAGGTACGAATTACTTCTGGTTATTGCTGCTCAGTAGCTGAAAGGCCCCCTGACTCGGAGTTAGATCTTGCAGCCTACCGAACCCCCTAATATTGTGGGTTGAAATGAACGGCTTAGCTAATTGTCTTGGTTGTTCTGCATTTCGAATTTTTTTTCTATTTTTCAGCATTTTCCTATTTAACTAGCATGCAGAATGATTTTTTTCGAGCCTTTTTCAATGTTCTTGCTTATTTATTTAGATATTTATATTTTTCACGTTCTCAAAATTTCACCACAGGCCGACGGATTGAGATGATAAAGAGAAAGTGAGAAGACGGGGAAGGAGCAAGAAAGGAGGGTAGGTAGATGGGGGGGGGAGGGGGCAGGGACGAGGCGGTTGGACATGGTGAGCGTTGGTGAGGGTTTGTACTTTTCATGAGCAGATGATCGGCGTAAGTAGCATCGCATTAAGTTAAATGATTCGATGTTATGCAATTAATGTATACGCCCAATTGGATAACTGAAACATTCACCGTGAACGACTTGAAAAATACCAATCCACCGACGTACAAACTTACCGAATATCAAGATCCCCCCATCGAAGCAGGCTTCTACAAGGAGGAACTGACTAACGTAAAATACGCCAATGGCTACCTAGTGGGAAAAGTGTTACGCAAGCGTGGGGATCAGCTCCATGTGACGTGATTGGGATTCAACTATTCACACAATAGTTGGATGAATGAAACAGACACGTAACATAATTGCTATGTATTTTTCAAAATAACGATAAAACATACGGTTATACAAATTAGCTCCACAATTCTTTCCCATGTGCACTCATATATCATATACGTAGCAATAATGATGATACGAGATATTTTTTTTGTTACGGTTAATACACATTTTTATTTTTGGAAACTTTTTTTTCATTTCTGGAAAACTTTTTTTCATTTCCGGAAAACTTTTCTTACGTGGTAATGAAATGGGGATTTTGTTTTTGGAAAACGTTTCTTTGTTTCCGGAAAACTTTTTTTCATTTTCTGAGAACTTTTTTTTATTTCTGGAAATTTTTTTTTCATTTTTGAATAAATGATTTAACAAAGGATCGTCCAAGGTATCGAACGTAAGTATTTGTAGCAGTTTTATACATACAGCCAATCCTATAATTACTTTTATGGGGCAGCGGCGAACCCCCAAGGTAAGGTGTCGGTCTGCCCAGGTATCAATTGTCGCTTGTCATCTTGCCAACTCAAAGCCAATTTCTTCTGAACGATAGTGCTCACTTGATGTTTTTTGCTACGAATTAGACATTGCGATTGAGTCAATTCCTTGTAAGCCAACAGACTGCGCTTATAATGGTCAAACGTAATAGTGTTTAGCGTTGAATTTTTGACACCCTTTGCGCGTTTGCTTACTTCTGTACCATTAACGTGTTTTTCCTCATCCTCGCCCATCGTTGTGAATGTGTACAGCTTCGCTCGCAACCCAATGAACTCTGTCATAATTTTCCCGTTGTTCTCGTCCTTCATTTTGCCCAGACGATTCTTGTTATTCAGCAAAATACTGTACACATTGTCGGGAGGGTAGTCCGAGGTGTCAAACATCAAGTCAACATCACGTTTGACGATATCGTGGATATTGGGCACATGGAATTGGTGAATGAGGCTGTCCGTGTCGGTGTACAACAATTTAGCTTTTTTGTCGGAAAAATTCGGTTTTATATAATTGTAATAAAAATCGTACAGGATGATTTTTGTTAGGTCTGAAATCGCCGCACCATATAAATTGGTTTATTGAAGTAAACTTTGACACGATTCATTTCTATAATAACCATATCAGTCTCGAATACGGTGCAACTATAAAAGTTTGCCCTAGCGATAAGCGCTCTCGCACCACCTCTTCCCTCCCATTTTGTAACTAATTTGACATCCGTGTGATTTCGAACATTTTCCATAGTCTTACCAAACACAGTGTTATTCATCAATTGGTCAACGTTTTTCTCAAATTCGTTTCTGGACTGTTTGCGCATGTTGGTGTTGAGCGTGATGTAAGGCTCGAGCCATAGAGATAGTGTGAACTTTAAAACTCTATACACTTTGACTAATTTCAAACCTAAACTCAAACATTGCTTTGAATCTCTATAGTGTAGTATATACTTTGTTTTGGGGTGAAGGGTGGTGGCGAGTTCAGGAATTTTACTACCTGGCGGCGTGAAATGCTCCGGACAGAGAGGTAGGTCTTTGTGTTCCTCGTGGAGCTCTGTAGGATAGTCCAAGTCCACCTCCAGGATGTAACCGATCGGCGAATCGCCCGGATGGGTTGTTATATCGATAGGATCATGCTCCGACTCGAACGAGTCGATTGGTGAATGTGCACTTATAGCAGCACCGTGAAGATTGTGCACATCGAAATACATAAGATACGATTCCACCTTATTCGAATCAAAATCTTTGCTCATGAATCTGTTATTGGCGCTAGCGTGTCGATTAGAACATTGCGCTACGCCACCTCGAATGCCTCTTCCAATGAATGAAGCCATTTCGGGATCATCGAAAAGTTGTCAATTCACCTTTGTGTGTTTAAGCATCGCGTCAAAAGCAAGCCCCGGCGCCGTGTAGTAGTGCAACGGATCTAAATCGTATGTTTTAAAACAGCTAGCCCGGAAATTTTGGAAAATATCAGCAAGTAAAAGAACATCAGTCTTTGAATATAAATCGGAATAGGCCCCCAAAAACTTTAAACGGAATTCTTCCCAAACATTTTTAGCGTGCTCATAATCGGCGTCTGTGATATTCGAATTGCAGAGGTGTGAGTAGAAATGATTCTTTGCAGGTAATTCAGTTTCGCCAAGTTCCTCCCAACAATCGACGTATTCGTAAGGAAAAACGCCTTTGCGGGTCATCAAGCTGAACTGCGCGGGATTATTGTGAAATTTACATGTTATACGTTCATCGACATCGCCTCAATATGAAGAAAGTTTATCAATACTGCTAGCCATAAACCGAATAGAGTCGATGAATCTCAAATGCATCATCGTCCCATCAACCTACTTCTTGAAGGATATGTATTTTTCCTTATTTATGGGTAGCAGTGTAACCGCTCCGGGAAAAGTTGAAGCTAGGGATTGTAACAAAAAATGTAAATCGTAACCGGACAAATTGTGGAAAACTATTGGAATTGTATGTGACTCGCTGAAATTCAAATTACACCGATTATGCGCAGGACCGCGATATTTACCCGTGAAGTGACAATGATCGTAGCACTTTTCCTCCTCGGGAGTAAACGGCTTTTCGCAGATATGACAATTTTTCGCGCGCATGTGACGATCGCGTTGCACGTGTGTAAAAGACTCCATCGGAATCATATCTTTGATTCGTGACTCTACTTCAATCGATAAATCATCAAGCTGCTGCATTAGCCAATCTATGCAATCGATGCCGCGTTTACCATGAAACTCCGATAAGGTCTCATCGTACGCGCAATGTACGTAGTACGCTACACTATGCGGGATATGCTTTTGAATTTCATATGTTTTATGGTTTTGAAATTCGTCTACAGGTTCGGATTTTAATATACATTTGAGATCGGCGTAAACAACAAACGAGACAGTGCCTTTCTTTTTCAAATTTTCAAACTTCAAATTTGAATCTTCAGATCTTGGAAATTTTATGCGCACTCCATTTAACATAATACAATTCTGCCGATGGTGGTCGTAGGCGTGTTTTACAGTGAAGTGGCATAGGCATCTGTCGCATAAAAACAGTTGGCTATTATGTTGGGAGAATTGTTTGCTAACCAACCGTGAGAGATCTTTGATCCAAGCGAAGTGGAAACCTCTAAGTAGCTAGCCCCTCCACTTTGAGAAAAAAATAAATCAAAATATGGAAAATTACGAGCTATTTATGAGCTCTCAGAATATCCAAGTTTCGATTTTTGAGCTCAACCGGTTGAGCAGGAATCAGCGATTTTGAGTGGGGGGGCCAGGTACGTAAGTAGCCAGCCCCCCCCCCCCCCCCCCTGCAAAAAAAAAGTGTTGGGAAAAAATTCAACATACCAGAATTATGAGCTATTTATGAGCTTTCGAAATAACAAAACTTCCAATTTTGAGCTGGAAAAATTGAGCGAAAATTTCATATTTTTAGTTGGGGGGGCTGAGAACGTGCGCACGCAGCCCCCCCCCCCACAACAAAGGAAGTGGGGAAAAAATTCTCAGAAAAATTTGAGAATTATGAGCTATTTATGAGCTTTCTGGATATACTTATATTATATCCATAGGTACAACCCCCCGCGACCAGCCCCTAAAAATCTGATTTTCCGTTAAAGAAAATTAGTCTAAATAACAACATATTTTGGAAATCTTCGAAGCTAAATATTCAGTGATTTATAAACTGACGGGATATCGCGTTTTGAAATTTTTAGCTGCAACCCCCGAGTACTCACCCCTCGAAAACCCCTCTGGCTCCACGAGAGAACTTGGCTTTAAATGAACGGATTCCAAAAATCTTTCATAGCAAAATGTTCAGTGATTTATGAGCTGACAGGATATCGTGTTTTCGAATTTTGAGCTGCAACCCCTGAGCACCCACCCCTCGAAACCCCCTTTTGCTCCACGAGAGAACTTGGCTTGAAATCAACGGATTCGAAAAATCTTTCATAGCAAAATGTTCAGTGATTCATGAGCTGACAGGATATCGTGTTTTCGAATTTTGAGCTGCAACCCCTGAGCACCCACCCCTCGAAACCCCCTTTGGCTCTACGAGAGAACTTGGCTTTGAATGAACGGATTCGAAAAATCTTTCATAGCAAAATGTTCAGTGATTTATGAGCTGACAGGGTATCGTGTTTTCGAATTTTGAGCTGCAACCCCTGAGCACCCACCCCTCGAAACCCCCTTTGGCTCCACGAGAGAACTTGGCTTTAAATGAACGGATTCGAAAAATCTTTCATAGCGAAATGTTCAGTGATTTATGAGCTGACAGGATATCGTGTTTTCGAATTTTGAGCTGCAACCCCTGAGCACCCACCCCTCGAAACCCCCTTTGGCTCCACGAGAGAACTTGGCTTTAAATGAACGGATTCGAAAAATCTTTCACAGCGAAATGTTCAGTGATTTATGAGCTGACAGGATATCGTGTTTTCGAATTTTGAGCTGCAACCCCTGAGCACCCACCCCTCGAAACCCCCTTTTGCTCCACGAGAGAACTTGGCTTGAAATCAACGGATTCGAAAAATCTTTCATAGCAAACTGTTCAGTGATTCATGAGCTGACAGGATATCGTGTTTTCGAATTTTGAGCTGCAACCCCTGAGCACCCACCCCTCGAAACCCCCTTTGGCTCCAAGCGAGAACTTGGCTTTAAATGAACGGATTCGAAAAATCTTTCATAACGAAATGTTCAGTGATTTATGAGCTGACAGGATATCGTGTTTTCGAATTTTGAGCTGCAACCCCTGAGCACCCACCCCTCGAAACCCCCTTTTGCTCCACGAGAGAACTTGGCTTGAAATCAACGGATTCGAAAAATCTTCAATAGCGAAATGTTCAGTGATTTATGAGCTGACAGGATATCGTGTTTTCGAATTTTGAGCTGCAACCCCTGAGCACCCACCCCTCGAAACCCCCTTTTGCTCCAAGAGAGAACTTGGCTTGAAATCAACGGATTCGAAAAATCTTTAATAGCAAAATGTTTAGTGATTTATGAGCTGACAGGATATCGTGTTTTCGAATTTTGAGCTGCAACCCCTGAGCACCCACCCCTCGAAACCCCCTTTGGCTCCACGAGAGAACTTAGCTTTAAATGAACGGATTCGAAAAATCTTTCATAGCGAAATGTTCAGTGATTCATGAGCTGACAGGATATCGTGTTTTCGAATTTTGAGCTGCAACCCCTGAGCACCCACCTCTCGTAACCCCCTTTGGCTCCAAGAGAGAACTTGGCTTTAAATGAACGGATTCGAAAAATCTTTCATAGCGAAATGTTCAGTGATTTATGAGCTGACAGGATATCGTGTTTTCAAATTTTGAGTATAAAATGTTGATTTCCAAAAAACACGTAACGATGGATTTTTTTTGAATTTTCATTCCAAAAAACTGTCACTTATCCCGCAACTTTAAACCTAATTTCATAATAGAAAAATGATGGGATCTATTTCTTTTTCGAATTTTTAAAATGTCATGTTTTAGCTATCTATACTAAAACTGAATAATAATCATTTTTTCAGGTCCATTAGCAACAGTTTTTGTCATCTATGAAATGTTATAGATATGAAGAAGTTTTAATAATATAATAGATTACGACCGTATATTTTTTAGTTCAGTATATAACCACATAAGGTTTTTTGTATTAATTCTTATTTAATTTTATATTCATTTAGTATTTTATGTGCATGGAGAGTAGTGGTACATAAAATCCTAATTATGTGATAGTATATTGTCTTACAAGGGACGAAATTTGGCGATTGCAACGAACGTGAAGTTTATAGCGAGGGCGGCAATAACGCGAGTTGCGATCATCAACTTTCGTTCCTTGTAACACAATACACTATTACATAATCAGGATTTTATGTACCGATACTTTCCATGCACATAAAATTGAATAAGAATTAATACAAAAACCTTATGTTGTTATATACTTGACTAAAAAATATACGGTCGTAATGTATTATATTATTAAAACTTTTTCATATCTGTAACATTTCATAGATGACAAAAACTGTCGCTAATGGACCTAAAAAAATGATTATTATTTACTTTTAGCTAAAATATGAAAGATTTGAAATTCGAAAAAAATGGATCCCATCATTTGCCCATTATGAAATTAGGCTTAAAAGTTGCGGGATGAGTGACAGTTAATTGGAAAAAAATTTCAAGAAAATCCATCGCTACGTGTTTTTTGGAAATCAACATTCTATACTCAAAATTTGAAAATTTTACAGAAATACGATCTGAACTTTTTTTTCGACTTCATATTCCAAAAGTGCTGTTAAAAACGAAACTTTTGATGAAAAAGACGTCTTAATCGGCCCATTTTTCACAAAGTGCGAGCATTTGAAAACAAAAGAACGATTTTTTTCAAAAATCGATGACCCAAAAACGGCTCAACGAAAAAAATTGAAAAAAATCATGAAGGCCTCTGTCAATGGATACTATAACATGGAAAATTTTTGAAAAAATCGAAGATGCAAAAGCAGAATGGTGTCCGACTTGGCGTGGAATGCCCCATATTTTATACATATTTGCGTATCTCAAACTCAGATTTTAAACAAGATTTGAAGAAATACAGTTCAATTGTAAAATAATTATCTTGTTCAAAAAATAAAAACTTTTTCAGATACAAATGAATTTTTTAATCAAAGCCTTGTCTTCACTGAATATAAATATCATATGTATAATACCAACAAAAATCAGTATGATGCATACACGAGAAATAATTGAAAAATCACTAAATCATGAGTGTTTCATGTATGCTAATTTTTTTTCGTTAGTACAGTACGAGACTGAAGCTAGCAGCCAGAATTAGCAGCTAAACGTTCTAATATTCATTCGAATAAGGTGGTGATGATCGAAACTCAAAATTTTGGTAAATACCTTAAACCTCTGAATACGTTTAGAAAATTATGAGGATAAAACTGATCAACATTTTTGGATTTTCAAAAAGTTTCACAAGTTCGGCTGCTAACTCTGGCTGCTATTTTCAGCTTCATTAGTACAGTGATAATTCAAAATCATTGAATATTCGTTGTGCATAAAAATGATTTCGCTACCGAGGCTTGTGCTACAAGAATATTTCGATTAATTTTGTGAGTTTTTTTTTCTCCTCATTTTTGTATCAAGTTGACAAATAAAATGTAAGCCATTCCGTAACCAATCTAATTACCATATGATACTCCGAACACCAGAGTTGCATACTACATTGTTGCATTTGACGCGGTACACCAAAGGTGTGTGATACGCCCTTTTATTTCTGATTACTATTCCCAGCTTTTGATATATCCGAAGTAAGAAAAAGCGGTTGAAGAATAGCGTCAAAAATTCAGTCACCTCCGGGTTTTCACAACGAGAACATCTACGTCAAGTGAAAATCAGTTCCATAATTAATTGTACTTCGGTCAGTTTATCAATTTGCGAAGGGTGATCTTGCGATAATATTAACGGATATTGACGTGAATTTTTTCGAGAACGCGTGTACTTTTATGTGCAGTGTGTCGTTGAATTGGTTTCACAATGAAACCCGGACGACCTTGTAAGTTGGACGCCCAGCGTATTATTTCGACGGTATTGGCGCACGAATCGGATGTGGTTTCAGATTTAAATAAAATAGTTTCTAAACAAGACAAAGTGCGGCGAGTGCTATCAGAAAAACTTGACAATACGATACAACCACGTGCCCTGTTCACCTTTGTAGTAAATAACAGACACAGTGTTAAAGATCTTCTGATACCAGCTACGAAAGTGACAGCAATAGAAGTTTTCGAAACATCAATTCCCGACGCCCAATCTACATTAGATACATCAGCAGCATCTGCAACCGATGTAAACGATCAGAAAATTGTTGATATTACGTTTGACAGAGCAGAACTGGAAGCGTTGCTGCTAAAAAAACAATATAGTAGATCGGAAAAGAAGAGGCCAAAGATTTCCTTCCGGGAATATTTAGTTCTCCAGCCTGGCAAGTGGCAAGAGGCGATCACAAAAAAACTCTGGGTGATCTGCAAAAACAAATGTGGTTTTCAATTCAAGCGTAATAAAATTTATAATGATAAACTTGAAGTAATGGGTAAGTGTAATTGTGGTTCTGTCATAAAAGGATCGATCGAACGCTTAAATCTAAATTCTGCAACAAATACAATGACGTGCATGATAAGTACTGGCGAGGGTAAGTGCGGGAAGCGATACTTGCGAGATCCAATCAGGTCTGATGTGGGAAAAATGTTGTACGAGACAAACAAAACTGCAGAAATTTATCGAGCAGAGGAAGCCGACCGAATAATGTCTCCTGGTGATCCACAACCTCCACACTTATACAAGGCCGAGGCATTAAGAAAGGCAAAAGAAGCGTATCAGTCGTCACTCACGTTGCACAAAAATCCGGTCACATCAATTCTACTCGCGCAGTTGTCAACACTCAAGTTTTTCATTCATAGTGTCGGTTCGAATCCGTTTTTTGTCCATTATTGGTCAAACTTGCAAACAAATGTTTAAAAGCAATATTCGCTCTCTGACATTTCTTCTATAGCAATAGATGCTACGGGGAGCATTGTCCGAAAAATCATTCGCGCTGATGGATCGAAATCAAAACATATTTTTTTGTATACATGTGTTATCAATTCGCCTGATGCAGAAAAACTCCCTATTACACAGATGCTCAGCGAATCACATAATACAAATTCAATATTGTATTGGCTGGTAGAGTGGATAAGAATCGGAGCTCCGCCTCCAAGAGAGGTTACATGTGACGCGTCGAAAGCATTGTTGTTGGCCGTGACGAGAGCGTTCACCAACTGCAACTCCGTGGATGAATATGCCGACAGGTGCTGGGGACCATCTGATATGCCCGTGTGCTATATCCGCATGGATGTAGCACACTTCATCAAGGTTTATGCGAATTTCTTGAAAGTAGCCATCAACCCTAAAATCAAAACATTTTACTTGGCATCAATTGGGCAATTAATACTTACGCGCACAATCCACGATGCGGAAAATATTTTATTCGCCTTGCTATTGATAGCTCGGAGCAAGACGGAAGGTCTTCTCGAAAGTGGGCAGCCATCACCTTGCGAAGTACAGAAGAACACGTTAAATGACCTCCTGCTTGATAATAATCCTGATATCAGCATTTCTGAAGAAATCACCCATGATATCATCAGAGAACCTGAAATCGAGGATACAGACAATATGAATAATATCTGGAGTAATTGGGCCTTAAAAATTTCCGAAAAGGTCTTCGCCGAATGTCTCGACGCGGGAGATAGGGTAAACGCGCACTACCTTCCACAATTCGCTGATCGCTTACTAAGAGACATGAAGTGGTTTCCGTTGTGGTCCTGCATCTGCCGCGATCAGTTCGGTTACGGCAGAGTTCCGGCATCTAGTGCAGCCGTTGAGTCGGAATTCAATAACGTCAAAACAAGACTCCTTTCGAATGATACGTTACCGATGCGACCCGACATTTTTCTGAAAAAACACGCTGAATACATCAGGGGTCGGATGAAAATAACAAGTGCGAAAGCAGATGATAGAAATTTTGCTGCTGCAACAGACGACGTCGAAGTCAGTGAGTCGGTTAATCAGCAAACCGACACTGAATGTCCGGTCTGTGCAATGGGCAATGCTCCCTCTGGAGCACATTCATGCATCATTTGTGGTGCATTTGTTCACGCAATAGATGCATGTTCGAAAAGTTTACCCCACGAGGACGAAGGCTTTGGTCAGAGGCGGCTGTGTCGTGTGTGCTCCGTCATTCCTGAGAAGACAGCGAGTCACATGATCGATTCTGGCGAGGTGGAAAATTGGGGTGGACTGGCGGTGCAGCCTCCAAAAAAAAAATCTAGATACCTGCAAAAGAATTTCACCCAAAATCAGTTTCTCTTAAATGATAAAATAAAGCAGGTACCTATATTAAAAAATGGTGGTTCGTTGACCCTACAAGCGACGAACTTAAAAGGAAAAAGGGTTACCTTATCAAATACTTGTGCTTTTGATAACATTTTTGAAATTTTTCTAACGGCAATTTTTGATAGTGTTGACTTCCGAGCTCAGTGTAGTAGGTTAGCAGAAAAGAATGTATTCTTCAAAATGATTAAGACCACGGCAGAAAGAGGTATCACAAAAAATACCTACCACTTGAGGACCGAAACGCTGGTTGCCATATTCCCGGCGGAACCTGGATTTCACAATACCTGGAGTGTAATGTGCGAGGTGACTGTAGGGTACTTATGTTCCCAATTATTCAGAAGTGCACCGTGTGTCACGGAAATATCATCCTGCGACGAGAAATGTCCACCCAGGATTAAAGGGTTCGCTACGGTGCCTGTTCATCCGAAGTATTTTCTGGAAGACGACTTCAATAAAATCGTCGAGGACAATTTCTTACTGCCGGGCCTCATCCACTGTTGCCAAAAAAACTGCCCTGGAATTGAATTCACCGGCCCACCAACAGGTGGTAAGGAAATAATTTTCACTGACATAATTTTTTTCATATTTGAACATCTGAATTACTTTCGGTGCATGGAAAGAAACACGTTGCTGAAATTATAAGAAAATTCTTTAAAAGCATGCAATTTACACATTATAACAAAGAACGTTCTTTAAAACACTTTCTCCTTTCTATCAAACTGAAATACATTCAATACATATTCCCAGATATTAGTTCTAATACTGTCAATAAAGGTATTATTGTTAAAAACTCTACCTTGAGAGGATATAGATTATACATAATATACAAGTCGACGACTGACAATGTGCTTGAATTTTGGAAATGAAATCTCGGCAACCAATTATTTAATTCGCATGTTGTGCAGTCCACACGATTTCGAGTTGTCAGTTGTTCTGAAATGAAACATACGAACGGATTCTTGAAAGACACATATGATAATCATGAAGATAAATTCAATACTCCGTATGTAACGAAATGTGTAAATTTACAAATGTGTAAGTTAGCAGACAGATGAATCAATAATTCTATTGGAAAATAAATGTATGAGGTATTCTAATAACTAAACAAATGATTTTCCCTCACCATTTCTGATTTCGTTCATAATATTTTATACGATTGTCCTGATTTGAATAACTTTTCTGAATTATTTTACATTCTTCTCGCCAACCGTTATTTTCTCATAACTTTTTCAATCTCAAAACGGAACGCTATGTTTGAAAATCACAAACAAATTCTGAAAAATTCTTCGATCAAAGCCGACGATTTTATGCTAAACCTGGAAGCGAAAAATATTTTTTCATATTTATTCGACTGTTTTCAAAACATAATCATATCTAAATTTGCTTAATTTGACAATTTCATTGGCAATTATTGTTTTTCATGCACCAAGCATAATGACGAAATACATGTACGGAAATGAATAATTACCAGAAAGAATACCATATTTGGCAAATTTAGAATTTTTTTTTCAATCAGTCGAATAATATTTTTTCTAAATAATTTCTACTTTCGATTTTGATCTAAATTGATCGTCGTTTATCGAAGAATTTTTAAGAATGTTTTCAAAATTTTCAAAAATGGCGTTCAGTTTCGAGCTTCAAAAATTAATAAAGAAATAATGGTTGGTGAAAATAATCTAAAATAATTTATGAATGCTATTGAGAATAAGGACAATCGTTGTAAAAAAAATTACAAACGAAATCAAAAGTGGTAATTATTTGTGGGGTTGCATAGAATATCTCATATGCATGAATGGCCAAATTAAACATTGAATGAAAACAATAATTTTCAAATAATCGATACGTAAATATTGTTTACAGAAAGCTTCCTCATTTGCGATGTATACGATCTGGAAGACAACGCAGTCACCACTCAGCTTTGTAAGATTCCGAGGGTAATGCAGTTATCGTTTATGTCACAGCCGTTGCGATTGAGGGGTGTCGTAGACTGGAAACCACCCGGGGCACGCACACGTACGTCAGATCCCGAATACAAGGCCATAGGGCATTACTCGCCGATTTGTGTTCGACTGGATGAAACGTGGGTACGGTACGACGGATTGGAAAAAAATGGCAAAAACGTATCGAACAATTACCCTGCAAGAGTGCACTTAATAGTATATAGCGTGTAAAAAAATTTCATAAATTAGACAAACATTGTACCTGTTAGCTTTAAGAAGAGTCTTCGTTTTTCTCTCATATTGTATGCGCATGAGTGCACGGTTACGTTTTGCCATGACTTAGCTTTTTTACTTTAGGTCTTCTGTGTTCTTTATTTTGTATGCAGTATTCTTTTTTCGTTGATGATATTTCATGTTTAGTTTATTCATGTTCTACTTGTGCAATGCTCCGTACTGTTATAACTAAAACATTTATATATATGTTCGTATTAGCAATAAGCAATTCATAATCCGCAGACTTCATAAAAATAATATGCATCTTAATTTCTTACCCTCGTTGCATACGCCTGTATAATTCCATATTCTAATGAGAATAAGTGGGCATCCATCCTGCACTTCGCGATTTATCCTGTGGTTCCGTATATGTGCGAAAAAATATTCGTGAATATTAGTGCGGTCAGGTTAAAATTCCTTTTTTCATCACTATTGATGAAGTTTCGTATTTTTGAAAATGATTTTATATTCGCTATTCGAGTGACTAATTTTTTTATATCTTCATTATTCTGCGTGTGATCAAGTAGCTCATCAGCTTGTTGTAACTGGGCTTCCTGAGGAAGATGGTGAAGATGTTAAGCATGTTTGGATAGCAGATGGGGCTGTCTTTTTAAGGAAATCGAAGGACGACCGACCGGTGAAGGTTCTGCCGTCCACGGACTTGCAGCAGCTAACTTTGTAGCTGTTTGGGTCTCTTACGACGTCAATTTTAGTTAACAAACCTGATCTAACTGTTCTCAACGTCTGCTCACTCAACGCTCAATCTTTAATGGCGCATCTTTGCGAGTTCCAAGAATTCTTCAGGGTGAACCCATACCATGTGATAGGTGTTGTTGAAACGTGGCTTAGTGATGCGATTCCAGACTGTCAAGTGGACTTGCCAGGATATACGATCTTGCGTGTTGACCGGCATAGTAAGCGTGGTGGTGGAGTTGCTCTCTATGTTCGGAAAGAGCTTAGTGCGCGTCTTCTCAGCTTATCTGTTGGAGCTGGAGATGTTATATTGCCAGAATATCTTATTGCAGAAGTATGGGGTCGATCCCAGCACAAGATTCTGGTTGGTATGGTATATCGGCCGCCGAAAGCCGGTTATATGTGCATGTTTGAAGATGACTTTGAGCCCAGGATGATCGGTTACAAGTTTGTGTGTGTGCTTGGTGACTTTAATGCTGATTTATTAGTGAACAATGATAAAGCTCTTAGACTACGTGACTTTTTTACCAGAACTGGTATGAGTATTGTTCCTCTCCAGCCGACTGATCATAATGGAGATGCTCATACTTGAATTGATGTTTGTGCCGTCAGCAACTTAGTGGCTCTTGATTCATGGGGGCAGTCAGGCCAGCCTTTTCTGTCTTCCCATGATCTGATTTACTTCAGTCTCAAGTATAAGCATCCGAAGGCTGATAGGCTGCTAGTAAAGTGCCTGTCGTGGAAGGAAGCTGATTTTGCTCTAGCATCTGCGATAGTGAATGCAAATTTGCGCGAGTTGGACGAGATTCTGGATGATACTTTGCAAGCTGTTGACTTGAGGTTGAGTAAGCTGAATAGTTTGCTCAAAGATGTTGTTGATCAGTGCGTTCCAGTACGTGAGTTTGTTCCCAAGCGTCGTCCAGCTCCGTGGATTACGCGGGAATTGCGTGATGTTCGTAGGGAGCGTGATAAGAGCTATCGCCGTTTTAAGAGGAGTAGTCATCACTTGGCTTGGGAAGAATATGTTGCCTTACGTCGTCAGGCTCAATCACTGTGGAGGAAAAGTTAAGCTAGCTTCTTGCAGTCAGTGTTCAGTCGTGCCGGGAATACTAAACAATTCTGGAGTGAAATGAATAAGCTTGGATTAACAGTTAAAGCTTGCAAGTCGCGTGATGTCCTTCGCTTTGATGTGGATGATCTTAAGGGCTATTATGCGACGGTAGTTGATGGAAGAAAACTTCCGCCTCTTGATGAAGTAGTGGCTGGACTTCCAGTGCAGAGGGCGGGCGTGCTGTTTGACTTCGCTCCTGTTGTAACTAGTGACGTCGCTAAATGTATCTCGTTTGGTGCTTCGCGTGCAGAGGGCATTGACGGTCTTTCATTTCATGTTTTAAAGACCTTTAAGGACCTATTTGGACCTTTAATTGCTGACTTGGTAAACTCCTCGCTTAACAGTGAGCATTATCCGTCACTTTGGCGTTCGTCACTTATCACACCAATACCTAAAACGCGTAGTCCGCAGGCGCCGTCAGATATGCGCCCGATCTCAATACTGTGTGCAATGTCCAAAGCTTGTGAGCGAGTTGTCCTAGATCAAATTGTGCAATTTCTGAATGTCTTTGGCATTTTGGATTCGCGTCAGACTGGTTTTCGTGAGGGCATGGGTACGCAGACTGCTGTAGTTAAGTTTGTGGATGATGTGCGTTTTGGTATTGATGAGCAATTAGTGACTGTGGCTGTGTTTCTTGATCTTACTAAGGCGTTTGATTCTGTTGATCACTTGCTCTTGTTAAACAAACTCTATGAGCTTGGTTTCTCGATATCAGCTGTTCGCTGGATGTACAGTTATCTATCGGAGCGGAAACATGCAGTGAAAGATGGCGAAAAGCTGTCTGGTTGGCGTGACTGTTCGGCCGGTGTACCGCAAGGCAGTGTTCTTGGTCCGTTACTGTTTTCTCTCTTCATTAATGACCTTCCAAAGTGCTTAAGATACTGCAATCATCTCTTCTTTGCTGATGATGGTGTAATCTATCTTACTTGTAAAGTATCTGAGCTACCTTATGGTATAGAAAAGATGAATGAAGATCTAGAAGCAGTAGCAAACTGGTGTCAATGCAATAAACTGAAGATTAATGCCTCAAAGACCTAAGCTATGATTCTTGGTAGTGCGTTCAATGTGAATCATATCCTGCTTGATCAGACACCAGGTTTAGTTCTTGGCGGTAATGTTATTGAGTATGTGGTCAATTTTAAGTACCTCGGTGTTCTACTTGATCCAAGGCTGTCATGGGCAGATCAAGTTTCACGAACATGCAGTTCGGCATCGAGAATGCTGTATCGCCTTCGTCAGTCGGTTAATGATCTCAACATAAATCTAAAGCGGCAGCTGGTCACTAGCTTGATCCTACCAGTTTTCGATTATTGTGCTGTGGCTCTTACGAACTTAAATCTAAACCTCGAGCAGAAGTTAACGGTAGCTCTAAACAATTGTGTGCAGTTTGTTTTGCGTAAGCCGCGTGGTGAACACATCAGCGGTCTTCGGCTTGACCTTGGATGGCTCTCACCTCATTATCGTCGGCTGTATTTGGTAGGCTGTGTATACTATGGCATGTTAGTGTTAAATAAAAATGCTTTGTTGTGTGAGCGAGTTAGAATGAATCACAACATTGCTCGACATAGAGATAACAGCCGTACAGACACGCTTCTCGCACCTATTCTCGTACGTCAACTCTGCAGCACTCATTCCTAATAGCAGGTACTGCATTCTGGAATTCTCTGCCGCCAGCAATCACCACTTCGTCGTCATTAGCTGTCTTTAAAACTAGCTGTTACAATCATCTCATGGCTGTGGAGCGAGCTGAGGTCGCAAGTGTAGTGCTCTAGTGTTTGTTCAAATTATTTCTATTTTCTTGTTGTGCTTTATCATTGTGATAGCTTCTTGCAAATCAAAATCTAGTGTCTTTATTATTTTCAATTATAATTGACGTTGAGAGACCTTTACTTTTACATTTATTATTGCTTATAAAACTATCACTAGCATATTTCCTATTGATTTTTTGCACTTACGTGCGTTTTATAACTCTGTACATTTTTTGTATCGTCTTCAGGCCGTTAGAGGACTTTGTCCTACGGCCTATTTAATAAAATTACAATTACAATTACAATTAACTGCCGTTTATTGGCACCTGCAAATTAGCAGCCTTTGTTTAGAGTAGATCTGACAAAACTTCGGCCTCTTGTTTCGATTCAGGGAAACAGATCCTAATGAATCAACAACAGTTAGTCATCGGCAGAATCCGCTTGGCGAGAGGGCACTCTTATTCGACTATGCCTTTTTCAAGTGAATGCATTTTTCCTTATAAAAATTCGACTGCTTGGCCAGGCGTGTGAGAGTTATCGGGAAAAATAGGGAATTTGGCCACATTTTTTCTATATTCGTTGATTAATTTTGGGGGGTGAGCAGCTCAAAATTCGAAAACACGATATCCTGTCAGCTCATGAATCACTGAACATTTTGCTATGAAAGATTTTTCAAATCCGTTCATTTAAAGCCAAGTTCTTTCTTGGAGCAAAAGGGGGTTTCGAGGGGTGGGTGCTCAGGGGGTGCAGCTCAAAATTCGAAAACACGATATCCTGTCAGCTCATGAATCACTGAACATTTTTCTATGAAAGATTTTTCGAATCCGTTGATTTCAAGCCAAGTTCTCTCGTGGAGCAAAAGGGGGTTTCGAGGGGTGGGTGCTCAGGGGTTGCAGCTCAAAATTCGAAAACACGATATCCTGTCAGCTCATGAATCACTGAACATTTTGCTATGAAAGATTTTTCGAATCCGTTCATTTAAAGCCAAGTTCTCTCGTGGAGCCAGAGGGGTTTTCGAGGGGTGAGTACTCGGGGGTTGCAGCTAAAAATTTCAAAACGCGATATCCCGTCAGTTTATAAATCACTGAATATTTAGCTTCGAAGATTTCCAAAATATGTTGTTATTTAGACTAATTTTCTTTAACGGAAAATCAGATTTTTAGGGGCTGGTCGCGGGGGGTTGTACCTATGGATATAATATAAGTATATCCAGAAAGCTCATAAATAGCTCATAATTCTCAAATTTTTCTGAGAATTTTTTCCCCACTTCCTTTGTTGTGGGGGGGGGCTGCGTGCGCACGTTCTCAGCCCCCCCAACTAAAAATATGAAATTTTCGCTCAATTTTTCCAGCTCAAAATTGGAAGTTTTGTTATTTCGAAAGCTCATAAATAGCTCATAATTCTGGTATGTTGAATTTTTTCCCAACACTTTTTTTTTGCAGTGGGGGGGGGGGGGGGGGCTGGCTACTTACGTACCTGGCCCCCCCACTCAAAATCGCTGATTCCTGCTCAACCGGTTGAGCTCAAAAATCGAAACTTGGATATTCTGAGAGCTCATAAATAGCTCGTAATTTTCCATATTTTGATTTATTTTTTTCTCAAAGTGGGGGGGCTAGCTACTTAGAGGTGAAGTGGAATCTTGGTGTGAAATCGCGGTTCATATCATGCTCGGCACAATTACTACTTCCAAGCATCAGAAGGTGAATCGTGTCAACGTTTGCGCTATGCAAATTTTTATTCAAATAAATTGGTACGACGACGCTTTTTGCGGATTTTGCATGATGCGAAAAGTTTCGGATTCAATTGCATATACATTGATTCGCAAATTATTCAATTTCTCAAACTTTTTTACATCGTGCAGAGTAGCGGGGAATTGATGCCTGTGCAGTCCAACTCTCGAATATATCGGTGATAGCTATGCATCTGGCTAACATTGATGTCGACCGGGTGGAGAACTGCGGTAACGGCCCACAGAAGACATATATTTTCCATCCTTGTTTTTGACGTTGACCACCGCTTTCTTGCGTTGAATGTCCATGCGTAGCGTGACGAATGTTGAAGCTCCTGCTGCGAGAGGCTGGTATCGGTTGATATTTACGGCAATATTGAAGATGTCGATCATACTATAGCCGGAATCGCATTGTTCGAAATCTTCGACCTTGACGAGTAGTTTCTTCTCTGCGTCCGCGAACCAGCCGTCTTTATCACTCGATGGGAGGATCGTCACGTTGGATGTATTAAAGCTTTCAACTTCCGCAGCGACCTCGTCATGCTTGACGTTTTTAAATTCGCATGTCAATATCATGTTGACCATCACATTCCCCTCATTACGCTGTGCCAGCTTCAATTTTCCGACGATGAACTGCCGCGCATCGCTCAAAAAGACCTTCAAATCCTTGTGGCCAAGATTGGTGACAATGCCGGTGCGAATCCGGTTAGCAAAAGCGCTATCGACATCATCCCACTGTACACCCGCAAAACTGCCAATATTGCTGCCTATCACGAGGCCGTGCTGCCGCTGTTGCTGCTGGATCTTTGCCACCCAGGATTGTATGAGGGAGATCTTATGTTGGATTCGCTGTTTTGCCTTCACACTCAGTCTCGGCGGTTGAAGAATATCTTGCAAAACTTGTATATTTGCCACTCCAATACCAATCCAATGATTAAAGACATCGTGACTTCCTTCTCCGGGAGTTTGCTCGAGCAAAAAATTGTACGCCCCTCCCATCTGCTCGACGAGTCCCATGTATGCTTTGACGGCCATGACTTTGACGTAAGTGACAATGATATTCTGAACTTTTCACCTTCACGTATTGTGTAAGACTGATGAGTCTGCAATGGATGTGTTGCCCTTATTTCCAAGGAACGCGAGGGAGGGAGGGAGGGAGGGAGAGGGGTCTTCGCGTTCTGCAGCAGCTGCAGCCTCCAAGATAAAAATTGTAGTCAACCACGTCTGAGCCTGCACAAACCCATCCCTCCCCTATCAGTGAAAAAAAAAACGTTGAAGATACCAAGCGGGGGAATCGGCTGGCGAAAAGAGGCTCCGAGCGGCATAGAGATGAATTCTGATCCCTAGACTCTTGACCAGGTGATCTATGTATATGGGACCTGACGAAAAGGCTTGTTCGGGAAAAGCCTTCTGAGAAAACGTAGCAACAGTCAGTAATTATTGTACCCAGATGGTGAGAATCTGACTCTGCGACGATGAGCAAAGACTGAACCGCTTAGTAAATTTCTGCATAAGGTTTTTGCGACGGTTCATGATAGTGCATAAGCACATTTCTAAATATTCTGGCATGGTTTTAATTTTCGCCTTGTGTTCCTATCCCACTGCGTTTATCATCAGCATGAGCTGAGATGCAGCATTTTTAGGAATTTCTTTAAGTGGTCTAGCGTTATCCAACTTAGAGCCTCCCTCCGTCGAACAAGATCCGACAGGAATTCCCCCCCCCCCCCCCCCCTCCTCGGCCTCGTCACTTCTCACCACTCCTCGCTTCCTCTCCTCCCTCCTCCCTAGCAGCGCTGCAGTCGCCCCGGCCTGTAGGAATGGGGGGGCTGGTGGCGGAAATTGGAACTGAATCCAGAACTCTCATATCTTGTCTAATCACACGATAGATGACATATTCGCAAAATTGCAAGGTGAAAATTCATTTTCAGAGCTGGATTTAATGCACAAGTATAAGCAATTTCCGATTGATGAGAAAAATAGCGAATATCTTACAATAGTAACGCACAAAGGTTGATTCCGATGTACAAAAATACCCGAAGGAGTATCGACAGCTCCAACCGACATACAAAAGAAAATCGATAAATGTTTACGAGGCATAGACTGCGTAATCGCGTATATTGATAGCATCTATGAAGCGGGGGAAACGGATGACGAGCATCTTGCGAATTTGCATAGAGTGTGTGCAAGACTTGAACAATGTGGTTTAAGATTAAATGAGAGTAAATGTTTTTTCATAAAAAATAAGCTTAAAATATTAGGTTTTGTAATCGATAAAAATGGATTGCATAAATCTAAGTCTAAAATTAAAGCAATGATAGATGCTCTTCAGCCGCAAAAGAGCAAAGAATTAGCGTCATTTTTAGGACTAATAAATTTCTATGCGCGATTCTTAGAAAATAAATCTGAAAAGTTGAAACCGTTATACGATGCCGCAAATGCCGAAAGGTTTGATTGGAACGTAAAATGTTCAGTTGCATTCAATTCGGTGAAAAATGAATTAATATCACCAAGAGTTTTAGTAAATTACGATCACACACAAAAGGTAGTATTAGCATGCGATGCATCGGATCACGGTTTATCTGCAATCTTGTCGCATAGGTACAGCAATGGAGAGAAAAAACCCATTGCATACGCATCGAAGAAAATACAAAAACATGAACTAAGTGGAAAAATATTAGACAAAGAGGCGATGGCCATAATTTTTGGATTTAAAAGATTCTACCAATTTATTTTTGGCAAATAACCTATTTCGAAAACAGATAATCAAGCTTTACAATTAATATTGGGACCAAGGAAAGGCATTCCATCAACAGCAGATAGTAGATTTCAAAGATGGGCATATATTATTTGTCAGGTTTTAAATATGTGATAGAACACATTAGTAGTATGGGGGCACTTTGGGGCGTCACAACAAACCCCCCTCCCGCCCCTCCCTGGCGCCAGCCTCTCGCCTAGGAGTGACTTTGGGGCGCGTTCCCCTTCCCCCGCCGCCCCTCGCCTAGGAGTGACTTTGGGACGCGTTCCCCTTCTCCCCGCCGCCTCTCGCCGAGGAGCGGATTTTGGGACGCGTTCCCCTTCTCCCCGCCGCCCCGCGTCTAGGAGCGGATTTTGGGACGCGTACCCCTTCGCCCGTCGCCCCTCGCCTAGGAGTGACTTTGGGGCGCGTACCCCTTCCCCCCGCCACCCCCTCACCAAGGAGCGGATTTCACGACATCATTCCTGTTCCCCGTCACGCCTTGCCTACGAGCGATTTTCGTCTAGAAGCTTCTATGGCCCGTCAACCCTTTCCCCGCTACCCCCTTGAGCAGAAGCGATTTTCGGGTGCTGTTCCCCTACCCTGCGACCCCTGACCAGCAAAACTGATTCCGGACTCTATGCGAAGGCTGCTGAGTGTGTACCCTTTACCCCGGATCCCCTATCCGCGAGACGGACTCCTTCCCCTCACCTCGTACCCCTGGCCGCGAGACAGACTTTGGGCTATGAACCCCTCTACCCGCTACCTCTGACCACGAAGCGAACTCTGTGCCATGGACGTCTACGACTGCAGTCACTTCCTCCTCCTCCTCCTCCTTTACCCAAATGATGACCCAGACTCTCTGCCTACGTCACGAACGGGACTCGTTCTTCCTTCAGCCCTGTTCTTTGCGGCGGTTGCTCGTGTCACTGACCTTACCCCGCTAGTATTTTCCCTCAGGCTTACTTATACTTGAAAAATGTAGACATGCTTTTCTAATGTTAAACTATAGTCGTACTTAGATGTATATATATATACTTATACGAGGATGCGGATGGATAAGAAAATGGAAACAAAGACGATGCGACGGCGTATACAAATTAAACTTATTACAGATTTATTCAGACAGTACGGATACAAATAAATGCGAAGGTAGAGCGGGTATGAATACGTAACGAATCAATGACAATTGCAATGTTCTTATTCCTATACACACACACACACACACACAAGATATGGTAGCAGGGTTCTTTTTTTTTATTTACCAGTCTGATACGCTAGCGGCATTACAATTCTTAGAGGTGCAACATTGAAGACACCTTACAGGATAAACGTTATTCGAATTAATACTGAAGCTTTTACGCTTCGAGACATAGGCTAGTCGGTTGTGGAATAATTCTGCGATACGATCTTTCTTTTGAGGTCAGAAGTAAATATATTGAGAAACTGCCGCAGAGAAAAACCAGCAGCCATAAAGTGCATAAACATAATACAAAATTGTCCACATACATCAGAAGAGAGGCTTTGAAGCTGTCTGTCGTTCCAGGCGTATCGTCTGCAATTTCTTCGTAAAGTCCGCTTATGGTAAGGGATGAATGGTGGTAATCCGAAGCTGTCAAAGTATATTCCGTGTCCCGAGGTACTGACGAAAAATGCCACCCAGTGGCTACCAGGTCGCGTGTGGTCATCGGTGTTTGATACAAAGGCTGTCGGGCGTGTCCAGATGAGTGGTATCTGATCCGCTGCGAAAACCCCGGTCCTCCCGTTCGGAATCGTCGGCATCGCGCTCCATATCTGTAGACTGTCCATTTTGCGCTTCGTCGTCTTTTTCTTCTTCTTCTTCCTCGTCCTCGTTATCGGAGATAATCATACCACGCGCGGGAGATTGTAAGGGGGTATTCGAGCCGCTCGTAGTAGTAGTACGCAGATCGTAGGGAGCGGCAATTACGCTATCGGACGTAGGTCTGGGTGAATCAGGAGAGATTTCCGATGAAGCGTCTGGTTCTGGTATGACAGCTTCTAGCGATGAGTTTTTCTGTGGTGGTTGAGAGGCCTGGTGACTGGACGAACACTTCTCTCCGGTGATGCTGTGCTTACTGGCTAACGATGCTTCTGTATATTCGTATTTAGTTAGAATGTCGTTGTTGATGACCCATTTTTTGAGTTTAAGTGCGTTGTTCGTCGCGCACGCGAAAAATTCCTCCTTCTTCAAAGCTAACCCTTACGTGAGTACGCTCTGCATGTTGTCGTTTCACGCTCTCTCTGTTTCTGGACTTTTCTGCCGCTCTCTGCCCTCGGGCATACTTTTTTCAAAGCCACTTGCATGCGCCTTTCTGCAAGCCCACCTGGGACTTGCAGTTTCTTCGCTACCTGCTTTCTCTGCACGTTCTTCCGGCTTTAACCACAACCGCATGAGCTTACATAACCTATACCTGTCAACGGTTTGTGCTCTGCAAACACCTTTGGCCTGATTCACATTGTCCAATCGGAACGCTGTCCTCTCAACCTGCTCCGCGGCCCAGCGATACATCTCTGTTGTCAACCTCAGCGCCAATCGTACCTGACGCCCCATCTATTGAACGGCTTACCTTACCTGCATCTGTTGGCAACTGACCGGCTGCTAAGGATTCATGGCGCCAGTTCGAACCTGCCTGAGTTGTTCGAAAAACGTGGTGAAGGAAGCGATCTACTGCTCAGGTTGCAAATCGCACTATCACCCTGGCTGCTTTCGCAAGAAGACCCTGCAGACTGGCACACAACACTGCTGCCCTGATGCTGCTCTGGAGTGTGTACAATCCGGTATCCCGTCTATGTCTTGCCCCTCGGAGACGCTTTCTGCCTCGCAAGTCACAGCCGCCGCTGGTGGCTCGGCCTCCATGGAAAATCTTTTTCGGCAGCTTAAAGCTGACATGGATCGTCGTTTCGATTCTCTCGAATCTCGCTTCGATGCTTTACCAGCCTTGCAGGCTCAGATTGACGTCAATGCTGCTCGCATTTCTGAACTCGAGGCCCAAAATCGCGTGCTGCAAGAGGCAGTCGGTGACCTGCGTCGTCGGCAAGAAACTGACAGAACGGAGCGTCTTCGCACCTCTGCTCGCTAATGTGAAGCGGAAGTCATCATTTTTGGAATTCCATGCTCTTCAGCTGACGGCGTTCGCTCTGCTGTCCTCGGACTGGCTCAAGCGCTCGATATTACCATTGCCAATGCGGATATCTCGGTCTGCCGCTTTTTGATCCCTCGCTCAAAGGCTTGTAAGGACACCCCGCTGCCACTCCTGGTGAGGCTGTCGTCCAGAGACCTGGCGCTACGTCTCCTGGCCGCGAAAAAGAATAAAGGGACCTTACACACGACTGCCTTACCTGCTGTTCCGCTGGGACCTGTCTTCACGATCAACGTGTACGAGGCTCTTCCTGCGGAGTTTCATAAGCTGCTGATCTCAACCAGAACTGTCGCCAAGTCTCGTGGTTTTAAGTATGTGTGGCACAGAGAGGGTGTCATTCTTCTCCGTAAATCTGACGGTGCCGCTATTCACCGCACCGCATCGGCCAATGCCCTTGCCGCTTTCGAGGCACGATTCCCGGTAGCCGCGTCTACCGTCGTTTCCGCCAATCCGGCCACCGCAGCAGTTGCCCGCATTGCTACAGCTACTTCCTCGCAACCTTCAGCTTCTTCTCTACACCTGGACCCTCCTACCATTGCCTCTCAGACTTACGGGGTGCGTCGTGACTATCCTCGCTCCGCTCATGCTGTCGTCCGTACGGGTCCACTACCTGACCCGCAGTCGTCGTCGTGCTGACACAACTCTTCCCGCTGCCTTCAGCTCTGCCACTTCAACGCAAACTCCGTTCGGGGACATATCGACCTTCTGCGTTTCCACTTTGCCACCTGCCATTTTCCAGTGATAGTTGTCACTGAAACTTGGCTTCATTCGCAGATCCCCGACTCCGTTGTCTTACTACCTGGCTACACCATCATTCGCCAGGATCGTGAAGGAAAAGTTGGCGGCGGTGTTGCATTGTATCTCCTGCAGACCGTGCGAGCTAGAGTGTTGGCTTCCTCTCCAGCCCAATACAGCAACAGTCCAGAATATCTCATCGCTGAAATCAAATTGCCGTCAGCTCCACCTTTTCTTCTGGCTGTTGTCTATCGGCCATCTAAAGCATCTAACCTGGCCGATTTTGAGGAGGCCTTTGACCGCGTCAGTGGTCCCTACGCCCTTACGTTGGTGTTCGGGGATTTCAACGCGAATCAGCTTAGCCAGTCACCTGAAGCGATTCATGTGCGTGATTTTGGCACGTCCAGGGCGCTGTACATGGTTCCCTTCTCTGCGACCTGTCACACTAATACCTCCGATACACTGCTCGACCTCTGCTTCATCAGTGATCAACACGCTCTGCTCGCTTTCAATCAATCATCGGCGCCTTTCATTGCATGCCATGATCTTATATCGGTCACTGTTCAACTATCCGCTCCGCCATCCCCGCGCAAGAAAATCAGATCACGCTCGTACCGCAACTTCTCACCGGACAGTTTCTCCGATTTTCTCGCTCGCTGTGATTGGTCCCTCCTCCACACTCAGGCTCCTGTTGACGATTTCGTTTCTTGCCTGCAGGATAACATCACGCGTGCCCTTGATGCTCATGCACCCTACTTCACACGGGTTATCAAACCAAGAATTCAACCTTGGATTTCTCATGACCTTCGGTGTCTTTTGCGGACTAGGGACAAGATCTATCGCGCTTACAGGCGGTGTAGATCAGAGGGCCTGTTACAACGTTATAGAGAAGCTCGCAATGACTTACACAGGCGTATCGCTGCGGCACGTTCGGACTTTTACTCTGAACGATTATCTTCCTTCCAACACACTCGCGACCTCTGGAGGAAGCTCAGAAATCTCGGCATCGCATCCTCTCATACAAATAGCTGTGGGGACTTTTCTGCAGAAGAGATCAATCGTCACTTTAGTGCCATATCTCAGCGTCCCTCTTCTTCGGCAGAGGTTACGGCTTTCTTCGACGGTTTGGCTGAGCCCGCATTCAATGACGAGTCCTTTCATTTTAATGATATCTCACCGGAGGATTTTCTACGTGTACTCGGACATTTCTGCTCTCAGTCTCGTGGGGTAGACGACATATCTATGTGGGATCTAAAACTTTCCCTTTCTGTTGTTCTACCCTTCATACTTGAGCTACTCAATCGCTCTCTAAATTCTGCGGTGTTTCCTGACATCTGGAAACGTGCGCGCGTCACCCCCTTGGGTAAGGTGAAGCTCCCCACCGCTCTCGGACAGGTGCAGCCTATCGCGAACCTCTGCTTTCTCTCCAAGGTCTTCGAACGCATTGTCTTGGAACAGATCTCTGCTTTTCTTGAGCAGAATGATCTGCTCGACCCCCGGCAATCCGGCCTTCGTCGCGGTTTCAGCACCCAAACTGCTCTGCTTCGCCTTACGGAGGATGTACGTCGCGGCATGGACAGTCGTAAGCTCACTATTTTAGTCCTCTTTGACTACAGTAAGGCTTTCGATACGATTCCGCACGCTGTCCTCCTTGATCAGCTTTATAAAATTGGATTCTTCCATCATGCTCTTCGCTGGACGTCATCTTACCCACAAGGTAGAATGCAGGCTGTCTCATCAACCATTGTCCTCTTGGGCCCCTCTTGATCTAGGAGTGCCCCAGGGTTCCGTCCTGGGACCGCTCCTTTTCTCGCTTTTTATAAACGGTATCTCGTCGGTCCTGATACACTGCAGCCACTTGGTCTACGCTGATGATCTTTAGATATATTTTCAGTGTACCCCTGATCAATTTGTTGACGCTCTGGCTCTAGTGAATGATGATGTCGAAGCTGTAGTGGGATGGTCGATACGCGCCTCTCTGCAGCTGAATGTATCCAAGACACACGCCATGGTTCTTGGCAGCAGCAACCTCTTGACAAGGCACTGCTCTGGCGCACTCTCGCCAGTTGTTCTCGATGGGCGTCCCCTGCGTTACTGTCAAACTGTACGGGATCTTGGTTTAATTCTTGACAGCAGTCTCTCCTGGGTTGCGCAGGTTAATCTTATCTCTAACCGAGTCCACGCTACTCTTCGACAGCTTTCGGCCTCGCGTTGTCTGCTTTCTCGCTCCTTGCGCAGGCTCCTCGTTGTCACCTTGATTTTCCCTGTGATCGACTACTGTTGTGTGGTACTCCTCGATCTCTCCACCAGCCTTAGTCTTAAGTTACAGCGCCTGCTCAACAATTGCGTTCGCTTCGTTTGTGGTTTTGCTCGGGACGTTCATGCTGCTCCCCACCGTAGAGACCTAGGCTGGCTCACGGTTGCCAAACGTCGTCTGTACTTCCTTCTTAGTGCTCTTTTCGGTATCCTACGCACAGGGCGTCCGGCGTATTTGGCTGAATTGTTCACTATACGCGAGATCGGTGCTTACGGCACTGCTTTCCGTCATTGGGGGGAGCTTATGCCGCCTCTTCCGCGGTCTGAGGCTTTCCGCAACTCTTTGACGGTTGCTGGCAGTCGTCATTGGAATTCTCTGCCAGCTGAGCTTCGATCTTCTTCTGATCTTCCCGCCTTCAAGCGTGGTCTCTACCTGCATCTCTTTCAGACTGAAGTGTCTCGTTCCGTGTTGTGACGGTTTCTAGGAGTGCTTTCTTTCATCTTTCTTCTTTCATCTTTGTTCTTTTGCATTCCTTTTGCATTCTTTTCTGTACGCACCGGTTCGAGATAGCTGTACTTGTATCTTTAGTTTTAGTTTTAGTTTTAGCCCCAGCCCTGATTGGACTTTAGTTTTAATGTAATTTGTATAAGTTTGTGCTTGTACTCTCTTGTAATACATTTTGTTTCTTTGGTGCTACCAGTTTTCCAATATTGTAATGGAAATATCAATAAATACCTTCAACCTTCTTCACACCATGGAAGAAGCACCATTCCGAAGAACGTTCCAGCTTGCCGAATGCCGGGCATTCGAGGTCCGCCAAGTTCAATACTTGTCGCACAGTAACATTTTCAATACATTTCGATTTATCGCGTCCGCGGGCAACAATACGATGAGCGTTACGTGCGATTTCTCGTAGATTAACGGCTAGTTGAAGCAGAATGATGTCACCTTCGAACCACTCGATGCCGTGGTGGTAACAGGTGACGTAATTATTTACGGCACGTTCTTTAAGTGGCAGATCCGCGAAGGGATATGGTGGTTTTACTAGCCAATGTGCGGAGTAGCGGTGATCGAGGGTGACGACTGCCACTTCTTTCGGTATGAATTTGCCGTAGACATCTCGAAACCCTTGGATATCTATCACGTATTCCATACTTGAGCTTCAACGAACGTACTAGAGTGAACAAAGGTTGCAGGAGCGATGCTGTCGCGGTGTAGTTTGAATGCTGACTGACTCGGCATTGCAGTTGCGTGAGGCGTTTTATATGCAGCCGTGTTTATTCAATGTCTCCAACTGGCCTGATGCTCCCCTTGAAGACGTTGGAGTTGAGGAGTGAGCGCGTCCCCTCTAGCGGAAGTCACCACCTGCTGTGTCGCGACAGCGCCCGAGATGGGAGAGGAGTAACTCTTACCCCGAAAAATCTGTAATGACCTGACGTGCAGCATCCACTTCAATCAGATTATCGAGTTCAGCGTACACCAGGCAATTCACAGTTTCTTTGAGGGCTTCGTCAAAGCGCACTTCGACCCTGAGAGTTCCGTGTTTAATGAGCGACCAGTGAGACGGACAGTTGGCGAAGAGATCGGGAGTTAAATCAAATGCCAGATTTTTAGAATTAGACAATTTTCTTTGGCGAACTGTTGTCGATTGATACCATTTCCGTTGTTCAGAAAATGAATCCCCGTACCGGAGAAGAGGGTGTGATAGGCGTCCACGTAGAGATCGTCTTTGCCAAAGTTCATCTGTAGCGGTTTCGATGGAACTTGCACTCCGTCGACGTACAACGAGAGAAAATTCAGAGAGTAGTTTTGAAAATTGAATGGATTGCGTTGTCGGTCTCCGTTGAAGGCTTTATTGCTGACAAATCCGATTATCACTCGTTTCGGTAGCTGACCGAGTATCACATTGTCCAGTGCTTCTGCTTGTACTCCTGCATGTATGGTAAAGGATTTCACCTCGACTCTGGTCACGGGGTATTTTGCTGTACCTTTGGCTAGTGTCCGTGCATGCGCCAACAAGATTCCGGGGCTGATCTTCACCCGACGAACGAGCAGCGAAGTTTCCAGGATGTGTAGCTTGTGGCGATTTTCGGCTTCCATGATGCAAAAGCTATCTCTCGATCTCACGAGGCGAAGACGCAGTTCCACACCGTTGAGTAAAAATTTGTCTTGATTGAATACGTCGCAGTGTAGATGACCAATGAGATCAACGGTACGGGCATTGCTCATGATCCGTTTGCGTTCGATGAATCCGCGATCTGCACCGGCAGCGTCGGCGTCGTATACATCTGATACTCCTTCCTCGCTGTCGTACCATAGTGCCGATGAAAGATAAGATTTCTTGGCGTTGTAACGATATAAAGGCAAATCAAACTTTGGCGCCAAAATTCAACACCAATCACGAAAAAACGTGATGAGCCAGAACAGCAAATCAGAGGTCGATAGCGGATCGCCTATCCGGCGGACAGGTGGATCTCGCTCTCCGCGAGAAGACGCCGAAGCGACAGGTCGCTAAATTTTTGCCTCGCGCGACCAAAGTATAAATTTTTCGTAAAACTCGTGCAATGAGTTTATAAATCAGGGTAATTTGCTCATCAAGCGCATCAGCCGCCCATTTCAACATCCACCTTTGAGACTTATCATCGATCCTGGAGCGAAAAGACGTCAAGATCGATAGTTGGTGACGACCAAATATTGATTCTTCCAACATTCTTCACCATCCAACATCTTTGGAGCCATCCACTTCACCAGGACGATTGTAGCTAAGTTAACAAATGAATGAATCGTAGGTGCCTGTGCCACATTCATTCATTCGTCATTTTACTGTATGCGAACGACTTATAATACTGTCTTTACTTTAAATAGATTACTTGCCGCAACTTGGAATCTTTCAATGTCGATCCATTTTTCAACTTAGAGTCATTTGAACGGCAAGTAGTCTCATCTTTATATCTTTGGCAATTTAAGTTAGGCGTGTTTTAAGAAGTGTGAATGAGTGTGTGAATGATTATTTATTTTTGTCTTATTTATTGAAATCTCCCCGCTGCTTTTTCTTGCATATACCTTCTCGGATCAAATTTAAATAAAGGGGATCCTTTTCCAGTGAACATATCTTCGTAGTTTGTGCATATTCATTTAATATTCTTAACATCCCTATATCGCATTTTCATTATAATAAATCTTGAAATCATTTGTGGCGTGAAAGGTCGCACCCCGAAAAGTAACGTCACAGCGTGAGGTGCGTAATTCAGTAGGGTCTCTATGTACGCTCGATAGGCATAAGAGTTGTTGGCTGTGGAGACTAGTTTTTGATTGAAGAATATATCGACTTGATTGAACATTGAGTGGAGCAGATTATTTACCGGAGTGGCGTGCGGAGTGGGTGCGTTGCCTTCGCCTGCTGGGGTGACCGGAGCCGATGGCTGTAACTTCACTCGTACGCTAAGCATAGTGTGTGCCAAGTCGATGTACTCATCGCCGTTTCCAGGTACAACAAATTCAATCGGGGAATCATCGGTTAGAGATGATACGGGCTTGTAGTGTACCCATTGACCAGCCTCAATAGACGTCTCCGTTGATGGTAGGAAAAATAATTCCAGTTCGAACTTCATACACTCACCCAAATGCGCGTGCAGGAAGGCCATTGCTGATGTTTACGTTGTAGGCGTGCGGCGCGTGGATTTACCGGGGTCCAAATATGTCTGTAAGGGCCCGTTTTTTACAACACTTTTTCCGTTTTGTTTTCTTGGTGGTTCCGGCCCACTTGGGTGTCTTTGCCGTTGTTTTCTTCTTCGACCTTCTCCGTCTAATTTTTCCCGTTGTACCAGCTGTTCATCGCGCGCCGACAAGACTGTTCACGCGGGCGATGTTTGACTGACGCGCTAATTCCACGGCACGCCTTCCATAGCCGGACCCCTTCATGAGTTTATCAATCTTTTCTTCAGCAGCTCTCTTCAAATTATGTCCCGATTCTGCGATTCGCCTCTTGACTGACTGTTTGAATGGCGTGTCGTTGTTTATATCTGACATAACGTTCATCCCTGCACGCAGTGCCTCTTTTCCGACCACTCTGGCACCATTGGTCAGCAACGGAAATATTCGACGAAACAGGCCTCCCAAGAAGCTCCTGATTCCGTGTCCTCGCTGATGTGGTGCGCCTCGGTAAACCGTTTCTATGCATCCACCGCCAAGTTAAGCTTCGTAATGATGCGCGTAATGGGTCATGTTGTACCTGGTGTTCTTTCTTTATTTATTTTTGCCGCGTAACTCCTTACCCCCGTTTCGACGTGATTTCATCCAATTACTGAACTCGTCTGAAGTGCAGCGTAACCGTCAAAGTCCGGCGCGCGAATGGCGCTGGTCTTCCGAATTGATCTCTTGTATCGATTTCGATGGTATGAAAGTTGGTCAGCATCAGTGGCACGTAGTACAGCGGTGATGAGGTTTTCATCTCTGATTCGCCTCGTGAGGTGCTGTCTTTGCCACATGTTTGAATGACTCGTAACAGCGGTGCGTAAACGTCTCCAACGATGCGTGGTTCCACTAGGTCGCAATAAATAAACATCTGACAGCCAGGGATCCTTAATGATTTGTTGGTTTTGGATACCTTGCACTCCGATGTCACAACTGCACCATCTTCAGATGAACCGCAATACGTTACGCAGGGAGCCGTTTCATCTTTCGGTGGCACGTACCCTGGCGGGTGTTCAAACGTAAGCGGATAGTGGATCTCGGCCAGCCCGACTTCCCATTCACCCGTTAATTGGGTCTAACGCGTTAACCGTGTAATGTAACAGCACGTTCGATTCTCCGGAAAAAACTGCATCGAGCTGTTGCTCGGTAGAGTTAGGTAAAACTGATCCTGGGCTATTTTCGTTTCCTTTGCTGCACGAGATCGACGATGAACCAACAGAGACTGAGGGTTATACCGCGGTAGTGCGCAATTTTATCAAGTACGTGTTTTCCCCCTCCACGCGCTGAAGTTCAGGCTCGTAGAACAAACCGTCGATCACCTCGCCGTTGAGATCTTCCAAGACGTATACTATCGGCGAACGCGCAAGCACTCGCCGGATCTTGAATAATTCTTCGCTTCAGTTTGCCACGTAGCCTTTCTCGAACGTGCCCTTGGTTTCACTAATTCGTACAAAGTCATTCTTTCCGAACCTCGGCTTGCCGTTTAGACGGTGTGGATAACGCTTTTGCATGTGGGCACGTGCCTTGGCAGCATTACGAAGCGTCACTTCCGACGGTGCCATCCCAATGCTCGAGTGACCCGTGTTGTTGTAGGCTTGCACGACTTGCGGCAAAACATCAACGTAGCGTCGCGTATTTTTGTGCGTAAAGTAGCGCCACAGACGTTCCTTGAGCGTACGATCGAATCGCTCCACGATAGCTGCTTTGATGTCAGGATTACGTGTAACACGATATCGCATTTCATTGTCGCGAAGTATCTTCTGAAAAGCGCTCCCGACAAATTCATTACCCTTGTCCGTTTGCAGCAGGTCTGGTCTGCGCGGCGTAGTGCGTAACACTTGCTCAAAACCCTCAGCAACGGTTGCGGCTGCCTTTCGTTTTAGCGGGACCACCCAAGCGTACTTGCTCAATACGTCGATGACCATCAGGAGATAACGAAAACCATTGTTGCGACCTTTCATGGAACTCAGATCAGCCAGATCAGCCAGATCAGCTTCCCACACGTCGTCTATGTTGGAAACGCTGTACCTTGCTCTTGGAAATTTTCTGTGCACGGGTTTGTGTAACGTGTAGGCATCCTGAGCCGCCAGCCATTTTCTCACCGATTCGCGAGAGTTGATTTTGCGCGCAAGGCGTTCCAGAATTCGTGCCCCAGCGTAACCGGCGGTATGCGAGGAATCGTAATACGCTTCTTCAAGCAGAGTCGTCATTTTTCTTCTTCAGCTGAAGTGTTTTCCAACTTGATTTTGTCCCGGTGGCGCGTTTGCGTAGGGCGTATCCTACGTCGTGAGATTGGCTGGACACGGGCGTAACGTTTGCCCCGCTTCGCCGTTTCGCTGGCGAGCTACCGGTGCGTGTCAACGGTTGTTGCGGAGTGCCCTTCGATAGACCCGGCGCATCGAATGTGCGTATGTCTGTCCAAAGCGTATCGTTCCCCACGTATTCTCGGGGCACGTTGAGCGTGTGAAGAAACCGTGCAAACTGACCAGCCCCTGCGGGAGTAAAAGTCTTCCTGGAGCGCATGGTATGATTGACCAGGTCGACGATGTTTGTCCCGGGAACTGTAACGCCGTCTATCGTGACGGTTCCTGTGGCATCCCAGGTAAATCGCTCCGGTACGCCACCGAGATCACGCATCAGCATTTCGGCCTTTGTGCGGTACTTTTTCGGTACTGCTGACACGACTTTCTTTGACTGTGTTTGAACATTCTCAGGGCTCGCAGCTGCACCGGGTGATACCACTGATTCTTCGGCTGCGTTTCCGTTTTCCTCCTCCTCATCCTCCTCCTTTTTCTCGAGAACATCTAATTTCATGGGCTTGCGTGCGTCGTTGGCAAAAAACAAATATCGTTGAAGTACCTGCTGATATAGTTTCCACTTTTCTGCATCGTCTTTCGACGGCTGGTTCAAGATGTCCTTCATCTCGCTGTCGAGCCTTGAAGCGGGATCGGTGCGAGTGGTAGATGTATTTCCAGGCGAAAGCGTAGCGGCTATACCCCCGCTGACACGTTGTTGAAATCTCTCTATACTTTCCATCGGAATTAAAACCATCGTCTTTGTACGCTCCATCTTGTTACTTGGAGAAGAGACTGGAAGCTGGAGTACCGAGTATCGGTGCGAGTAAGAGGGCGAGGACACCGTTCCCACGTTGAACAAGAAATCGCTTTTTCGACTTCCAGGTACCCTGGTTGCTGGCCAATCTTCGTAATGTCCGTTTATGACGCCCCAGACGAATTTTCTGCGCTCTGGACAGTGCTACGTTACCCTCCAAGGTGTTCAATGCACACTCACAAATGGTCTTCACCAACGAATCATCTGCTGTGCGTAGCAATGCTGATCTCTGCGTTGGGTTCAATTTCTGCAAGGCGTGCAGCGCTGCGGTGTTTGCTTCGGTGAAACCAGCACGAGCTCTGCGTCCGGGCGCGGTACGGCGTATTTGAGGCCTCACAACTGAACGACTGGAACACGATGCGCGTTGCTGTCCTTTATATCCTTTCGCGGAACGTAGACATAGTGATTTTCGTCCGAAGGAAAGATATTTGACTGGAAACGGTAATTCTCTGGGGTGGATTGCTTGAGGTCGAGAAGTAGATATCCGTGCGGCGCTGCGGTAGCGTCGTGATAGGCCTCTTGAACAAACCTCGGATCCTCGGGATATACCTGCCTGGCGAGATGCTGAATCTGGGCGCGATCCCGTGGATTTTTAAAGAAGACTATGTAGTTTGCGTTGAGGCAAATATCTCGTTGACCGTGTCCCTTGTGAAACAGATTCTGCGTTATGTAGAAGACGCTGAGATTCTTATGATGGCAGTGTTGATATTTAGGGATATGAATAACTTTATATTGCCAATATTTGTTTAATAATATAAACTTTAATAACTAATATATATATAAAATAAAATATAAAGAAAAGATATATAATTTTCCCCGTGTGCCTCTTACACGCGGTTCACAGTGCGACGCCATTACGATTTTACCGTTTCATTTTCTCTGTCTTTGCGACGACCGCGCACCACACAAAATTACACACCGTTCACGCGCAACATATATCTATGTTTTTTTTTTGGCTTTCGTTAGACCGCTCGCTCGTACCAACTTATATGAAATAAATGTGTATTTCTCAACATTCATATCAACGTATATGATATAAATGTGTATCATTCAACAGGCAGACCTTGGTGAAAAGATCCACGACAACGTTGTTTGAAGCCTCTCGCATGAGATCATCGATTATCAAGAGTTTCGGATTTTTATCGCCGTCGTAATCGGCGTGTTGGGGTCACCCTTCGCGGTACTCTATACCCTTATTCCCGACGTACAACGGTTGCCATTCGTCAAAGTACCATATCACACGACTAAATTTTGTGTCGCACATCGACGAACCATGACGCGGAAAATTCTTGACGAAATTCGATTTGCCGCATCCTGATAGACCGGCGATGATAGCCGGAAACGGATGTTTCCAGCGTGTGTCCGTCATCAACGAGCGGGATTATTGAGCGAAGTGAGAAGAAGAAGAGAGATGATGCGAGATCTATAAAAGTTTAATCAGTTGAAGACACGTTCTTTTACTATGCAAGCCTGTTCGCGGCGGCGGCGGCGGTACCCCTTCGTGCGCTGACCATGAGCATATTCAAGCGCACGCGGGCCGCGCAGGTACGAGCTTATCGGCGCGGTCATAAACGTACTAGCTGATTGAGCGTGAGACGCGTACGTCATGAGCTCGCTCGTACGCGTGCGCGCTGTGATATCAGCTTGAAAGCAGCGCACCCCGCCGCGGTCAAAGGGCTAGATTTTTTCCGTGCAATCTGAGATTTTTGTTTTTTACAATTTTTCATGCTGGATTAGGATTTACGTGTGGTACTTACCCTTATACGGCTGGGAGCGGCGCATACAAGCGGGTTTCTCCTTGGGTGTCCGGGCACGAGAGTTTCGTCGGTTCGAATAACAGCTGGATGAGGGTAAGAAGCCCTTCGGTGGTCTCTGTCTGTTTGTTTGTCTGTCGGTCGAGCGTGCGCGTGGCCTGTAAACTTCCGTCCGGGTGTTTGTACCGCAGGGGTGAGAAGACGGTAGCGGAAGCGTGAAATTGTTTGGAGGCTGGGTTGATTGTCACCCAGCGCGGTAACAGTAGGGCAGCGTGTCGAAACTGTCGACGCAGCAACGCCTTTTCGCGAATACTGGCTTGTACGTTTTGCACTCGGAGCGAGTCACCACTGCGTGCAGTTCCGTACGGCGAATAGCACGATACTCCAAATTGATGGGTGCAGCGGCTTCGACCACCATCCCTTTGATGGCTTCGAAGTTAATTTTCGAGCTCGCCGTTTGGTTCAGCGTTACACCTTTCAGCTTGCAAATTTCAACCTCTTCACCATTCGGACGTTTGACGATGAAAGCGTAGAACTTTGGCCCCCCAGAGACAAAAGCCCGTATAAAGCTCCCACGGCCGTAAGGCTCCAGCTCGTCCGTTAGATCGCCAAGGAAGTTACCTGTAGGAGGTTTATACGCGTTTGGTCGGTGGTGGTTCCGGGTATAAATCACTGAATCGGTATCGTAGTAGAGAACGCGCCGATCGAGCTTCTCGAGGTACGAGTAGAGCTTCAGCCGAGCCTGAGCAGTGGTGTACGCGGCAATCACGACGTTCGCCAGTGCTGACGGTTCAACGCTGTGTTGCGCGTGCGACCAACGCACGTACAGTACATCGTCGTTCACAGGCAGCAAACTGGACACCTTGACTTCAGGGTTGGTCAAAAGCTCGAGCAGCTGCTGTCGCGTCTTGATAACCTCCGTTTTTACCAGGTTCTCATGTTGCCCAAACTTACCCTAAAATGAGTTTAGACATAATTTAGAGACCGATCGCATACCGGGATTCTTTGCAATACGGTCGCGATCTAGCCGTTCACCCCCGTCACGTTCGTACTCGTCGAGATACCGCATTTGAGCCGACTCGTCCTCGCATTCAGCAGCCCAGCCGCTTGCCTCTTGCTTAATTTTGAGGAAGGTGTTGATGTAGTCGGCGAAATGCCCACCTTGACGAGTAGTTGGATCAAAAGATGTTACCGTATACTGCCAGATTTCGCGAATGCTCTTGATCTTATAGCCCATCTCCACGGCTTTTTTCAATTCAACGGACACCCACGTGCCCTCGAATTCTCGCGCGGCCTCGTCATCATGTCTACACTTGCCCTGACGCAAACTCTGACAACATGAGCGGCACAAAGCAAACATGAGTTTGTCATGCATGCGCACCGGCAAAACAGGGTGATAAAGATTGCGCGGCGGTAAAACACGACATTTGATCAACCCCTCGACTCGCGTGATGTCGCAACCGCTCGCCCCTGTCCGGAGCTTACACTCCTCTCCAACGTAGACCGTCGGGTGGCCAACCGGGAACCATCCATTCTTGCAGATGAACGGATACAACGAACAAACATCGACGTATCGTATTTCCTCGCACGCGTTGCTCGCTGCATCCGTTTTCACCTCGTAGTATCGGGAAGTGTTCCTCGTTCGACCGCCGTAGAACGCATCACGCGGGTTGAGCGCTTCGCTTGTGGCAGTGGCAGCGGTCAGCGGGTGTGTCGCCACGTACTCCCTCATCTCTCCTATTCTCTTGAATTAGTAAGACGTGTCAAAGTGAGCTCCGTATCTAATCCCACATATAAAACAAACCGAATATCGGAAAACGTCGGGAGTGGAATCATCAGGTGGAGAAGGACAGTGTGCATCAGCTACCGCGATATCTCGTCACTGAGCAGTGCAGTTTTAAAGATTCCTGCACTTGAACATTTTGTATAATCTTGCGTGGTATCTCGGCAGACCGTTGGGTTTGACACGACGGTGTATTATCCGTGTGAGTGTATATACGGTAGATATTTCGATACAGCTGTGTTTTGATTTACTATCACGCCAACTACCAGGGGGCCAGCGCGTATGTGGGTTCAAATCACCGTGGTGTTTGTGTATCGGTCGGTGCCTGTCATTAGCTACACACCCACACACAATCAGACATTATTTGAATTTTAACTCTATTACATACAATAGAGTGTGTGCACAACATCTATCCGGTATAGAGGGTTATAGCTTAATGCCCGCTCTCTCCCGCCACGACTATCAAACTGTATACATGATAAGCCTTCTCTCGCTAGTGTAGAGCGTCGCGGGTGTGCAAATCTGACACGTGTGTGTGCGTACACACCTGTACGGTGTCTCTATAAATGTGAATCCGTTGGCGAACATATCGCACCTCCCTCTCCATCGCGTCTAATCTTCCTCACAACACGAACCAGAATACACACTCTCTATATTCTTATCCCCTCTCTCAGCTGTAACGTTCGCCCTCTCTCTCTCGCTACGTCTATCACTTCGGAAAAACGACAAGCTCTCTCTCTCCAGCGTAAAGCGAGACGGGTGGGGCACTCTGATCTGTTGGGTGCGTGTGTACACACACCTATACGGCGCTTCTACAACAGTGAACCCGCTAGCAATACTTATCGTCTGCTCTCTCTCTCCCACTGCGCCTGTTTCGGACAGACGAAAAGCTCACAATGCCAGCAGTAAATTGCGGGATCTGCTCGAAGTTTATTGCATCGGATGATATACTGCGCTTATGCGGGGTGGAGGTACATGGCTTCCATAGGGCCTGCGTTAAAAACAAGCTGGGTGTCTCGTCAATGGCTCAACTGCCTACGAGCTTACACGTGGACTGTTTCTCTTGTCGCAAACGCTCGGCTAGCTCTATGGGTGCATCAAATACAGCACAAAATAGCCAAAGCGCGCCTGTGGACATCTCGCAGGCCTTACTATCCACGCAACTAGCGGGTTTCTCCCAACTTATCACGGCTCTCACGGCTAAGATAGATGGATTTGATGCTACCATAGGCACAATCCCATCACTCTCCGACAAACTCGACAAACTCGATGGTGTATGCGACGGCATAAACGAGCAAGTTGCAGGCCTTGACGATCTTCGCACTGACGTTCGGGACTGTCTCTCCCGGTTGGACTCTGTTTCCACGAGGCTGGACAATATTGAAATCACCACTGCATCGCTGTCCGAGTCGCTGGGCACTCTCTCCCGACGAGTTGATGTACTAGAACAACGTCCCCCCACCACCACCGGAGCTTTGATTGATTCTCGCATTTTTGACCGCGTAAACCAGCTAGAGTACGCACAACATGTGACAGATCTCGTCATTGCTGGGCTCCCGGAATCAGAGGTAGACGACCATGATAATGTCATCGGTCTCTGCGGCGTGTTAAATGTGCATATCGACCGCTCCCAAATCACCGCAATCAGGCGTATGCGGTCAAAAAACAGCTCAAACAGCACAAACAAACCACGCTTACTTTTCCTCTCAGTTTGCTCGGGTACATTGCGGAACTCGATTCTTAACGCCAAGCGACCTAAGGGGCAAATCAACGCGAAATGTATCAACGCGGCCTTCTCGGAAACACAAATTATCTACATTAATGAATTTCTCCCCCCGCAGCTACACACTCTTCTAAAACGAGCAAAGGTCGTTGCAAAAGCCAAAAAATACCATCACGCTTGGGTCCGCGACGGGGCAGTCAATATTAAAAAGACGCAAAATGCACCGATTATACGCATCATCCACGAAGACCAGCTTGAGGCCCTACCATGACTCGATGGAGCCCCCCCGCCGCCCATTGCCACCGACTCTACCCTGCCTCGACTCCGAATTTGTCACCTCAATGCCTATACTATTTTATCTCTACTAAATCTCATCACCTGGCTGAAAAATGGCATCGCAATAGTGCTACACTTTCTCTACACTCCTACAGTCTCACACTCACATACTCAAACACTGATACTACCTCACTCGTCTAACCACTATACTCGCCTAACAACTACACTCGTCTTACGCTACCAAACTCGTCTATGCAGGAAAAGGAAATAAGCATATGAGTAAACAAACAAATACCACAAATTAGACTTAAGTTAATTATAAGTAAACCTGTCTTCTCACAATGAATTGCTGTTTATACCAACGGATATTTATCCTAGTATAATAAAAACATGTTCAATCAATCATCTCCTCGTTTTCCCTCAAGCCTCGGTCAAAGACGCATTCCCACTGCTCTGTCACGCGGTAACCCAGTTCACGCATATGCTCGGTCTTCGCAGGAGTTTCTTCGTAACGCTTGTCCAATGACTCATCATTAACGTTACGTCTGTCGCGGTTGATCCGCAAACATTCGCGACAGCCGTGCCAGAAGCACCCGTGGAACTCGAAGACGTGCCGCGTGCCGTCGCCCGCGACATGGTATCCGTCCACCTTGCGACCTGTCTCCGGAATCCGAAACTCACGCCCGTTTACGGCATGCCTGATGTAAATGCCTAGCTCGCGCTCCTTCAGGACTAGCCATTCCAGAGCCTTGCGAGACTGGGCGTCGGCAAGTCAATAGCCGCCCGGTGGCAGGATACCTATTCGCTCTGGTTTTGAGAAATTCTTACGGAACACCGCCAAGCAAGCCGAGGCAATTGTCATGCTCTCGGTCAAGGGACACACTCTGCCGCATTCCGGAAATACGTCCCTGAATGCTACGCACGCGCGCCGCAATATATCGACGTCCGACCGGCAGTACGACAGCAATTCCGCATCAAAGTCAAACACTTGATCGTTCGTTACAGCCTCGTTGTACCACAAGTAAAACTCTGCTCGCGCATCGCTACTCATGGTATCCGGAGAGTAAAACTTTGCTGCGGGAAGCGGTCCCACGTAACGAACGTTTTCAGGGGTATTGAAAAGGTGAGGGAATACACCTTTCACGGAAGCAGCCGGTAGTCCAAATGCCTTCGGTAGCGCCGATAATGCCATAGGCATATACGCTAGAGAATCTAGGAAACGGGTGTGCCCCGTTTCTAGCATAATGATTTTGCTACCGCTTAAGATGACCTGCGGCGGATTTCCAGCCTGCTCAACCATATGCCGCAGTATGAATTGCGCGTCAAAACCTTTTGCATTGTGTGCAATGCATACGATACGTGCAAAGTCGTGAACGGGCCGAGTAGCAAAGTCTACCAGCTCCTTCACCGGATCCCTCCTAAAAACAAACTCACGTACGAGCCCGCAAGCGGAACAGCCGTTCGATATGTCGTGATCGTGGATACATTGCGTACACACTTGGTGCGCTACGCACAGGTTCGGCACATGTATGTTCGTCGTCGCATCACCGTCCACCGTCTCGCATTGCTGCATTTCAAAATCATAAAAAATAAAGATGTATCATTTTGGCCTGGTCGCGTCTTTTAGTGGCGTCATGTAGCAGTAGTGATTGTATGGTCTGTTGCATCGGCACGTGGCGCAAAAAGGAATTTCACAAATGTGATTCTGTCTCGAAAGATTTACGAATCGCCCGCAATCCAGGCATAAACGCAGTGTTGTACATACGGAGCGACGCGGACTAAAGGAGCCGATCCTGCGGTGATACTCCAGGCAGCCGTTACCGCGAAACATGCGCCTGCAATCGGGACACTGGATCTCGCGAGACTTGCTGTTGCGCGGTAGCGATGCGAGGAACTGTGGGCACTTTTCAGAGCATCGGTGTTCGTACCCGTTGTTAAATTTTCTATTGCAGGGTTGACAAAAGAAGGCTTCTGCTGCCACCGCGGTTAAATTGACAATCGGACAATAATGCTGTGCGTCTGGATAGTACAGCAGATTCAAACGGTGCCTGACATCGCCTGTTCCGGTTGCTCTCACCACGGCAGTTCCGTCGTAAAATGCCGCTTCGCCGGTACCTAGCCTCCCCAACTCGTACACTGTGATGAGCAATCCCTCGCGTGCCAGATAGTTCTGGAACTGTGCGATTTCATACACCGTGCACCCTGTTGGCGGAATCTCTACACCAGCGCTCGCAACAAGATTACGAGCCTCTGCACGCTGAATGCTTGACCTAGCAAATCTCACTATCTCGTAATGCTCATGCAGGGCGCCGCTGCGGGCCGGGCCCCTCTCGGCCTGAGCCTTGGCTACAACGAGGGCGCGAGGTAAGCATAGCCCGTTGCTGTTGATAATCTACACGACGGATTTTTTAAATACCCCCGCATGCGTGATCAGCTTCGGCTTTCCGCGGCCCGTCGGTACGCCAACGCTGTGTACCGGTACTGTGTCACGGTAAAGACACTGTCAACGCCAAACTCTGATGCACTCTGGGCTACGCTAAAAACTAGCTTCCAAAGGTCAGTGTACCGCGAGTCCCTCACCGGACGGAACGATAACCACGCAGGGCCTTGACTGAAGCTATCAGCGCTAAACGTGAAACCTATGTAGTCGTTACTACAGCACGTTGCTACGGCATACGCATGCAGGTCTCTGAACGCGTCCTCCAGCCACCCCACTAGATTAACACCCGATTCAGGGGCCGCAATCTTTATTCGTAATTCGCGCCCAGTGACAGCGAATTTACGAATGAATTTCGACGATTCACCGATAACCGTAAAACGGTTACCCAGTGAACTAGCCCCGTCCTCAGATGTCTGACTTGACTCAGACCCACTCGCAGCTTCACTCTCCCGTTTCGTTTCCCTGCCCGTGCTTCCAGAGTTAGCTGTCTCTGGCACGTCGTCGTCGTCGTCGTCTTCGTCATCGTCATCGTCGGACTCTAATGCCGCGTCAGAATCGTTATCGCGATTCATCCTGACTCTACCCTCACCGGTCTGTAAACCGGAGGTCTGGCACCCTCGTTAATGCTATATGGGCCAGCATCTCGTCTGACAATGGGTATCCCTGTTGTATATACAAAAACAAAATTCATCCTAAATCCTGTAGTAACGAACCGTCAATCCAATAGGTATTGTCAAATCTCGTAGATTTTACTAGAAACGCACACTGTCGAGTACCCGCGTGTTTACTTCCCCACAGTTTAAAAATCATCCTCATCCTCTGGAGGCGGTGTGAATGTCAGCTGTGTGAACACTCCACTCTCGGGAGACAGCTCCCACGAGAATATCACAGCCTCATCCATCGGCGATATTTCATAACCGACCCCTTCTTCATCTTCTTCTTCTACCCCTGCTCCTTCTGGCTCGCGAACAACGACCGGCTCTAAATATCCGCCCGAAAAGAAATTGTGCGTGAGATCATATCAGAATACCCTAGTTACTTCCCGTTTGAAAACTTTTCCTATACCTTGAATATGCAACGCTTCTATTGGTCTCGGGCGCGACAACACTAGGGTTGACGCCTGTGATAAATCAATTTCTGCAACGGACGCAATAACTTCTATCAGTATACGCGATCAAGAAGACTTTTTTTTTTTTCAACCTCTTGCAAGACAGCTCGCATACACACGACGTCTCTGCACATAAATACTCCGCGGTGCGGTATATCGAACATGAGCGGATCCACGTCACTTCACTCAAGAAAAAACCGTCAAGTCACGGATCTTTGCGCCATTTGAAATATCCGTAGTACTATGTAAAAAAAAAAAAAAATTTCGAGGATTTTGAATTTTTTTAAAAAATGGCCGAGTTCGAGCTATGTAAAGTTTTGTATACCACTGTTGCACTGCTATGTTTGAAAATTCATATCTCCGAAAGTATACATCGGAGCGGACTGATCCTGTAATCGTTCTGTTGGTAAAAGAATGCGCTTCGATGAAAAAAAATTTATTTGGGAAAGAAAAAATTTTTTCAATATTTTTTTACCGTTTCTTTTTTTGATTTCGCTGCCATTTCCGCGGGACTAACAACAATTCATGGAGATAATTTTTTTCGGATACCTGTATCCTTCCTCTTTAATCCTAAAAAAAAAAATTGGTGGAGAAGTTACCAGAGCCGGAGAAAAAAAATGAAACGTCTCGTCGCGCGTCACCGCGCGCGCCGATCCACGTCAGCGCTACTCCCGCGAATTCGGTGTGTTGCGTATATTATATACGATAAAGTGGAGTTCGATTTGATTTGATGCTCTTCCACTTACCCGGGCTATCCATTCTACGGAAATAGATTAACCACCCTAGCCCTCAAGTATCCGTCCACTGGTCATCCTTTCTTGGAGTTAAACTGTATACCTGTTCTGAGAATTCCAGTACGGTTATGGTTCGTTGAGCACTCCTATGCTGAAATTGGGTTTGATTCTATTTCACTCAGTTTGTGTTACATGACTGATAGATAATCTTGCAATATGTTGGTGGCTCTGAAAAGGGCCGATATTTTCAGCGATGATTCGCAGGATAACGCTTAGTAGCCAACCTCTATTTGAAATTAATTCATAATTTTCGTCGAATCAAATTTTTCTGATGTGGGAAATAATTTTGTTTTGATGAGTTTATGAGATACTGGAATAACCGCATGTAATTTTAGAGTGCCACGAACTGCCAAGGCTTCATCGAATCGATTTTGTGAAATAGATTCTTCCGCTTGATATTCTGCAGACGTACAGTACGCAAAAGATATGCTCCGAAAATAAGAACCTGCCCAATTATACAGATCCAGCGGTGTTTGGATAGGATCGGAATTGCCAATCAGTTGTAAACTCGTACGCAAAGCTAATCTCTTAACAGTTCCACCAACACCATCACACGGCCATTTTCCATGTGATGTAGCAAAAAAATACCATTCGGCTTCGCATTGAAAGTCTTCGAAGTGATGTGTTATGTTTATGAAATTTCTTTTTGTTCTAATATTAGGAAGCTGCTCCGTCGGAGAAATAAATTATTTTCTCTATAGGAATCGAATTTTGAAACTTCTCTCTGATAAAGTTGATCAACTTTTTTTGAAATAAATGAACCGCGACTGTATTATGTTTCAGATGCTCTGAAATTATCACAAAACTAAAATGTCTCAACTGGTCGTCGGCGTAAATTTTATGGTAAACCACGATTGGATGAATAGTCGCCTGATTATTGGTCTAGTGAAACCCTTGCGTGGAATCTTGTACAACAAATGCATAATTCTCAGCGAAATCGCATACTACTAAAAATTCACCAACTCTGCAAATTTACAAACACCGATTTTTTTACCCGGATAACGATCACGGAATAATCGATACAATTCTCTCAGATTATTCAACATCACATGCTTCTGAACCGATATTTTTTCACCATTTCTTTTAACGGTTATGCAGCTTCTTTGACCTGGAATTATGTGACTGACCTCCTCACTTCGATACATATACATATACACAACACACCGAGTTCGCGGGAGTAACGCTGACGTGGACCGGCGCGCGCGGTGACGCGCGACGAGACGTTTCATTTTTTTTCTCTAGCCCTGGTAGTTTCTCCATCAATTTTTTTTTTCAGGATTGAAGAGGAAGGATACAGGTATCCGAAAAAAATTATCTCCATGGATTGTTGTTAGTCCCGCGGAAATGGCAGCGAAATCAAAAAAAGAAACAGTAAAAAAATATTGAAAATTTTTTTTTTCGCAAATCATTTTTTTTTTATCGAAGCGCATTCTTTTACGAACAGAACGGTTGCAAGATCAGTCCGCTCCGATGTATACTTTCGGAGATATGAATTTTCAAACATAGCAGTGCAACAGTGGTATACAAAACTTTACATAGCTCGAACTCGGCCATTTTTGAAAAAAATTCAAAATCCTCGAAATTGTATTTTTTTTTTACATAGTACTACGGATATTTCAAATGGCGCAAAGATCCGTGACTTGACGGTTTTTTTTTTTGAGTGAAGTGACGTGGATCCGCTCACATACAAATTATCTGGACTTACTGTCCCGTTCGGCAGAATTCACCCTCTCTACGGACCCAACTGCTTGTTGATTGCATGCAGGCGCTGCCTGCTTCTCGCAAGTCGCACATGCTTCCTGTAGAGATGCTTCGGTTTTCGGCGTCCCGTTTAGCAATGATAAGAAATCTAACGGATAGAAAACTTGATATACCGTTTACGCATAATATATTTACACACGGATACTCCATGCGGTGTCATATCGAACAGGCAAATCATCTGGGGTTACCATCGCGAACCGGTTGCGCAGCCTCCTCCACAGCCATCGCCTGGTCCACCCCGCGTTGCATATCAATCTCCTCGCATCTCGCACAGGCCGCGCTGAGGGCAGCTTCGTTCTCCGCTGTATCCATCAGCATCGATCTTAATTCTACCGGATGAAAAACTCGATGTAATTCTTTTCACATTGTATTTTTCTTCATTCTCCACCCCATATCGGATATCCGGTTATTTAAATTCCACAATGATTGAAACCTACACCACTCGTAGCACAAACACCGTTTTAAACTTACCTGTGCGCTCCTCAAACTCGGCCATCAACCCACGAATAATCGCGAAACGGGAGGCACCCCGCCGGTGGATCACCCGCACTGCCGCACTGAGACACTCAAAATTATTTAATGCTCCGCTGGCATGGAGGAGAGCCAGCGCCCGTGCCCTGCAGACCGCCAGGAGGTGCCGCAATTGCCGAAGCAATTCCGCCGGTGTCATCCGGAACAACACCTCCCGACGAAAAACGGGACGCACGCGCCGAAGAAGACCGTTGCTCTTGCGGGCTAAACTAGCCGCCTTCACCACAGCGTACCGTAGCTCTGAGATTTTACACATTTCGAAATATAGGGTTCTATTCTTCAGCAAAGCGATTTTCAAACTGCGAAGATCTCCGAGCGCACAACTATTTATAAGTTCAGTAGGTCGCGCTTTGTTTAGACCAAATGCTACTACAATACGCTAACCCACCGCTCCTTAAGTGTATGAAATTTTACTATGACCCGCTAACGTAAACCCTCCGCGTTAGCTAGTGCCGAGGCACCCGTAGACGGGCTGAAAAATAAACCAAAGCCACGTCGACCAAGATATCAGTCCTCTACCCAATACAGACAAAATGTCAGCGTCGGAGGATCCATCGCTAGACCACAAAATCAGAATATGTCACACAAATACAGGACGTACAGCACAAGCGCTAGCATCCAAACCTTCGTAGTATCATCTACCTGCGATTTTTGGTTGCAAGAGAGTACGTTAATTTTACGGGAACGTTGACAAACACGCAATAAGATTCCCTCAGTATCCTTTCGCTGCCCCGCAGTCATATCAAACGCTGACCCTTCCAGGTGTAGGGGGTGAAGCGAGAGCCGGCCTATTCACTGTAACATCCTATGAATGTATATTATACCGTAAGGGTGTACCACGGAATAGCGGGGACCAACCTGCCCTCCGTCACAAGGCCCAAACATTACTCACATAACATGAACCATACTGTATACACCCGCAACCTTTCTCATCATCTTTCTTCTCTTGTAATGACTACATATACTTCCCTCGATAGACAACAATAATTTGCACCGCCCTCCGTAACGGACACGAGATATAAACCTATTTCAGCTTTTACCGCTGGAGATCGTAGACTCATCTTGCGATATCGACATGAGACCCCGGAGAGATCACTTTCAGCATACCGTAAGGGCGTGTGGCCACACTATACACACTGACAGACCTCTTCGCCATCTTGCTTTCTGATAATATCTATGTATATCAACTTGGTCACTTATAATGTCTGCGTATTCTACCCCTTGATAAATTGCATCTGTTTTACTCCCCTCATGAAAACGGAAACGAGATATAAACAATGGCATGTGTTTAATACAGTCTGGTGGGAATCCCCTGCATGATGCGAGACATTAGATTCCTGTTAACTCTTTTCAGTTGCGTTACCAAGAGCGTTTAGCAGGGGCGGGGGAATCACACCCTTTATAATCAACCCAAACGCGAGGGTGTGTCAGTCTTGCGACAACTACGAAAGAATCCTCACGTGAACTATGGCTACATCAAAATCTTCTGCACCAATGGGAAACGCGAATAAAATTTATAAAACCTTCACGAGGGCTTCACGAGGAAATCTTGTGCTGTCGACAACATACGGCCTGAATAATTCCTTTACGAAGAAAATAGTTATTGGACTCGGGTTACGGTTCGACGATCAGTTTGAGCCGGTCATCAAACTAGTCAACAACTCATCTGGGGGTGTAGGATTGTCACCTTCGTCCTGGTCGAAGCTGGCGGATGAGCTGGACAACATTACTGAATGCCTCGACATAGAAGGATACACCGATGCACAATGGTACTTTAATCGAATTGAGCTTGGTAACTGCAATATCGAATTGTCAACGGCACATGGCGAGCGAGCCATCAGATTCGAAGTACCTACTGATGCCGAAGTGACTGATCCAGAGAAAAAGGAAACATTCACCACAGGCACAGGAACCCAGGACGAGAACTTCCAGTCACCCGCGAAACGCCAGAAACCGTATTAACCCACCATAGTTATGCAGAAATCCACCTTCAACGGTTTGAAAGCTATATTTGTGTGTGTCGACGAACGGTTGCAGAGGCTTCAACGTTTATGCCATTCGGTGAACGAGTGTAAGAAATTATACGTCGCGTACATAGCAGAGAAAGTAAATCTGACACCCCATAAGGAACCGAGTCTTCATCGTATTAGGCAAATAGCGGAGAAGGAGTACGGCGCTGCTCTGGAACACATCAGATCAACAGTGAGCCCTGCCTTTGCGGAGAATTACCTCAGCATTGTCCTCCTTGAAATAACGCGTCTGTTTCCATCATACCTCGCTGTTGGAATCAAGCAAGCCATCGAAACCGAGGACAAAGTCTTGGCCAACCTTTAAACAAATTATTTCGTCGCTACCAACAAACATCGGGATAACCCCGTGGAGACTTTTTTTTCCAATGACGACCGAGGGCAGCGTACAACCCACAATAAATCGGGAAGAAATGGCAAGCAATGTCAGTGTTACCCTAAGAATTTTTTCGTACGAAGAGGCGCGGATCAACGCTGTTACCCACCGACAAGCGAACGCTGATGTTGTAACTGAGTCATTCTACGCGTCCGAAGAACAACCTTATCCGTGGCTGATACTGACATTACTGGTGACTGCTATCATTATTATAGGTATAGTGGTAATGTGGGGCGCCATAACCATGACGAATAAAAATATCTTGCTCCAGCAACAAGCAAACGTTTAGTGATAACTCTTATATTATTTGTATGTGTATCACCTGGATAAACCTGCATTTATTTGTATCCGTAATGTCTGAATGAATCTGTAATAAGTTTAATTTGTATACGCCGTCGTGTCGTCTTTGTTTCTATTTTTTTATCCATCCGCATCCTCGTATAAGTATATATTGTGACGTAGCGGGTCTACCAGCCCGTCACCGACCCGCACCTCCACTCCCAGGCGGCCGCATCAAGCGCTCTTGAAGAGCAAGGGAGAGTCCTGCCGTGCCGCCAATGAACAACCGGAGTTAGCTTTAAGATTTATGTATTGTTGCTAATGCTTTTTGTTACTCCCCCAACCCATTCTCTGAGGTGACCGCCAATGCCGACGCCATCCAACGACCACCCTGCGCTGCCGTCGCGGGAAACTCGGAGGGACCACAGGACGACCGGCGTGGAGTTCGAAGCCCCAGACCCAGTAGTCGCGCTGTTGTTTGCTCGGACCTCGATGCCGCCAAGGACATACCGCCGCTGCCGCCCAGGGGTCGAGTTGCCTCCACCTGAGCCTCCGATAAGACCGGCCTTGCCACCCGGCACCCACAAACAACCACCGCCGCTGCCGCCCAGAGGTCGAGTTGCCTCCACCTGAGCCTCCGATAAGACCGGCCTTGCCACCCGGCACCCACAAACAACCGGACTCAGTCTCCCCCTGGGCTCGCCGATGCCGAGAGGACATTTCCGCCTTCGCTAGACCACCCTCGCAACACGCAGCACAGCGCGGCGAACAGACCGGCTGCCTAGGCTCCCGCCGGTCTCTCGCCAATCTACCTATTATCCCCCCCCCCCCCCCCGTAGCGCCACCGCGGGATCGCGATCGCCGAGGGCCGGCGGCCACCTCACTCTCCCTTGCGCTGCGCTGTTGATAGCTTTGTAGCTCATCGTATTGTACCCATTCCAAGCTTTACTGCCTTGTACTCGCATACTGTGTTGAATTGTGCCGACGTTATCGTAGAAGTTGAACCAAGTAGCTGCGTCCGATTGTTCTTTTTGGAAGTCGGAGCTGTTTGCCGTAAAAGGGTAGGCTGTCGCTATCCCGAATCTCGCTGGCTATAGATTCTCAACGGCCTCAGGCCATTTTTCCTTTTTGCAACAGGTTGCCGGCCGGCTTTGTTCGGCCATTTTGTGTGAAAGCCCGCGAGCCTCGTGGTAGCTAAGCTTTGCTATTCAATTGTATTTCTGCTTTTAATTGTTACCTTGATGTGTTATAATTACGATAAGATACTCTGGTTGTTCATTCGGTAATCTTTTGCCGCTTTATTGTAACGTATAACTTGTAATAGATCGTGTACCGTGCCGCTTCCCGGCCGCGTACCAAGTACGTAAGTGTGAGAGAGAGAGAGAATCTGTGAGTGAGTGTGTGCGCCCGTGCCGTCGCGGCGTCGTTGCCGAGCGTAACTACCGCCGTCAAGCAGCGACAGGCGACCGTGCCGATATTATAGAAAAAGCGAAGAAGGATTATCTCGTCTTTGTGAAACTGTTAGATTGTTAGCAAGTTTGTTTTTGGAATTGTTCTGCCTTGTTTTGCGTTTTGAAAGTGTTAACGAATTTGCTCCACAACGATTCTGTAGTCGCATGAGTTATTGAACTGTTAATGATTTTACGTCGCTTATTATTCGCCTATCTTGGTCGCTTGCCGCTCGTCGCTTCTAGCTTATACCGCTTGATTTTTGCCGTGTTATATTGAATTGTTCAATTTTGTTGCTGTGTTACATTTTATGCTATTTTGTCTTATTTTTATTTATTTTTTGAATTGTATCGAAGCGTACCGCCACCGATAAGACCGCTTGCCGTGTAAATATTTTATTGCCTGTTGCCTTCTACCTTGCCGTAACGGCGTTGTTTGTTAATAAATGCTGGTAATTACATCTATAATCATTCGATTATCAACTATACTATTTTACCTTCGCGCCCACGTTCCCCTCACCGCTAGCTAGTCGGCTGTTTTTTTTTTTTGTGCTCGCCCCTGCTATAGTTTTGCTTTGAGATTTGGTCGTGTGAGTTTGGTTCGCCGTTCGAGTCGGCGAACGAATGCTATAGGACGGTAAATTTCGAATCTGGTAAGAGTATAGTCTCTTACGGCTCTCTCGAGCCTGGCGCCCAACACCTGTTCTGCAGTGCCGTCAATCTTTATTTTTCCATCTTTCTATTGCTGTGTTGGTCAACGCCATTTTCGTAAACGAGCCGCTGTGCCGACCCCGCTTTTCCCCGGGTGAAGTAAAAAGCCCGTTACAATATATATCTAAGTACGACTATAGTTTAACATTAGAAAAGCATGTCTTCATTTTCCAAGTATAAGCAAGCCCTAAGGTAAATACTGACAGGGTAAGGTCAGTGACACAAACAACCACCGCGAAGAACAAGGATGGAGGAAGAACGAACCCCAACAGCACCCCGAAAATCGCTTTTGGTGAAGGGGGCAGCGGGGGAAACGGGTTGACGTGCCATAGAAGCTTCTAGACGAAAATCGCTCCCTGACAAGGGGGTAGCGGGGGTAGGGGTACGCGCCCCAAAGTCACTCCTAGGCGAGGGGCGGCGGGCAAAGGGGACACGCGTCCCAAAATCCGCTCCACGGCGTGGGGCGGCGGGGGAAGGGGCAGGCATCCCAAAATCCACTCCTAGGCGAGGGGCGGCGGGGGAAGGGGTATGCTTCCCAAAATCCGCTCCTCGGCGAGGGGCGGCGGGGGAAGGGGAACGCGCCCCAAAGTCACTCCTAGGCGAGGGGCTGGCGCTAGAGAGGGGCGGGTGGGGGGTTTGTTGTGAAGCCCCAAAGTGCCCCCATACTACTCACAATAAATCAGAAGCAAATGCAAATTGCGATGCACTTTCTAGGTTGCCAATTGACGATAAGACCGAATTAATTGACACACATTTTTCTCATGTACATTTTTTTGAAGAGGGACTTATTTCATTAAACCATAAAACTTTACAAAAAGAAAGTATGAAAGATCGCGACATAAAACAAGCAATAACATATGTCTTAAATAATTAGCCAAATAAAGACGACGATATGTCAAAAGAATTGAAAAACATTTATAACAAACGCTGCGAACTGACAGTAGAAAAGGGTTGTCTGTTTTGGGGGTTAAAAGCGATTATACCAAAAAGTATGCGAGACCTGGTATTGAAATAAGTACAGAAACTCATTTAGGCATAATAAAAATAAAATCTTTCGCACGTTCTTATGTTTGGTGGCCAAACATCGACAATGATATTGAAATCATGGTTAAAACTTGTAGAATTTGCATAACTGAAAGGAAAAAGCCATCACACACACCTCTAACTACATGGCTTTACCCGAATAAAGCATGGAGTAGAATTCATTGTGATTTCGCAGAACTCGATGGAAAAATGTATCTAGTGATAGTCGATGCTTATACCAAATGGCCCGAAATTGTGAACTTCAATAATAATACAAAAGCTCAACGTTTGATAGAAGTTTTCAAAGACATGTTCTCGAGGAACGGTTTCCCATTGCATTGCGTAACGGACGGCGGTCTTCAGTTTAGAAGCGAGGAATTCCGGAGTTTTGTGACACGTCACGGATTGAAACACTCATTAAGCCCACCGCATCACCCGGCTACCAACGGGGCAGCCGAAAACTTTGTACAATCGTTTAAAGACAAAGTGAAAAAAGTTGTAAAAGGGGGGGAGAGTGTTGACGATGCAGTTAAAATGTTTTTATTCGATTATAGAAGCATCGAGCATTGCACGACGCATAGAAGCCCAGCGCTGATGATGTACAAACGCGAGCTGCGCACGAGGTTTGACTTATTGCGTTCAGATGTTTGCGAAGCGGTCGAGAAAAGTCAAAGAGCGAAAATAGAAGCTAGACCGGGAAATCGCAAAATAGAGTTTAAACCGGGCGATCAAGTAATGATAGATGATCACGGCGTTAGGTCAGAGAAGCGCATCGAGGGCGAAATTATTAAACAAACGTCTCCGTCTACGTCTGTAGTAAAAAATAAAAACGACGTGTTAAAGGAAAGACATGTAGATAAAATATTGCGGCGCTCTCCACGCCTACGCGAAAAGCAGAATTAAAAGAGGCGCAGGCGGGAGAGTTGTGATGTATTGAGAATGTGTGTGTGAGTGGGTCGCATGTGGGAGTTGCGCGAGGTGCGCGACGCAACTGCCGGATATACGCAGGGCGACGGCGACGAGAGAAAGGAAGGCTCGTATCGGCGGCTGTGCGTTTACCACCTGTACTTTACTCAATGTCTCAGTAGTTCAATAAATAATCATTAATACCAAGTTCTCACGCCTCCATTATTCATGTTCACCCGGAGATATTACAGTTAGTATAAAGTCTTTCGTATCACTCGCGTGGTAATGTAAATTTCATATTAACCTTACCGGCTCTCCATACCTCTACGTGTATGAGAAGCAAGTTCAAACATTAATTTCTCAAAAACGGTGTAATGAAAAATCCTAAAAAAATTCAAGTGAATACATTAAATGGTGAGACAATATATTATGATAGTATCAACGTAATAGTACCATTCAGCCAAGTGTACTGATACTCCTTAATACTGAAATTGATTCTCACCAACGTGACCCACGGGCGGTACCTATAAACTTTTATACTTATATCACGTGTATGTACAAATCCGCTACTTTAGGAAGGTTAGGAATCAACTTATTGAGTGAACTATAAAACTTGTTGGTAGATACCAATATTTTACAAATGACTGGCTATAGCTATCTCATTTGTGAGCACTGATATATTGTGATGCAATTTACATTTTCACAAAAAATTTGATGGATTACTTTCTGCTTAGACAAAAGCCGGTATTTCAACGGGACGCCGTCCAACACGTGATCGAAGATGGACATGAACGAACGAAAAAAATCAGTGAAAAATATACCTACATGCAGAAATGGGTTGCAGATATGCGTACGTATATGCACGTCAATTGAATTTTTTTTGGTTGATTCAAATATATAAATATTGCTGTATAAATTACTATATATTTACTTACCAAATGTCCAAATGGCTAGCTGCGCGCGTTAGTGAAAATTTTACGCAAGAGGCAAGCGTACCCTAGAGTGCGCGACGGCGATGCGCATAACCACCAACCGTACGGAGTGGATGCAGTTGGCTTTGTTGTACTAATTGAAGCTATATATATATTTTTTCTTCAGTAACTGTACAAATTTTGTGAGGGGCAAATGAAACACGTTCCGGTCGGTCTCTCTCGTTCCAACGGTGTTGCCTATGGCGCTATCGCTCTCACACTTACACCAAGGTCACGCGACGATCCTTACGTTATATATTAATTGTCATGCATGTGAATATAACATATCATGTCCACTGAAGGATAATGAAGAAAAAATTCTGGTAAAGTTTGAGCTCTCGATATTGATATTAAGAGGTGCCACATCGTGATTTTTGATTTCCCATTTAAATAACACTAGATAAATAATTTTTTGTTTTTGGAATTTATTACATATTCTTATAAGAAATTGAACGATCTACAAAAAATGTCTCTTATCATTTTTTGATAAATCTACTCTTTCAGAAGTTATAGTTAAGGCACTTGGTTGACATTTCACGTTAAATAACTTTTGAAAGACTAGATTTATCAAAAAATGACAAGATACTTTTTTTGTAGAACGTTCAATTTTCGTCAAGACCCACTATTCACAATTTTCCTGCAATATACCGTTTTCAAGCTACAAACATAAGAAAATTAAAAAAAATATTCTCCTTTGTTATTTGAATGGGAAATAGAAAAACGGATTGAGGCAGACCTTTATACCAATATTGAGAGCTCTATTTATGACCAAAATTTTTGTTTTCAGGTATACTATCGATTCTTGGACACCATGAAGAAAGAAAAAATTATTTTGTTTTTTCGAAAGACCCTATGATATATATATATTGTAACACGGCGATTTGCACCGCGTTATATGACCTCCGATATACCCGTTATCGTGAAAAGGCAGCAAGGATTATTGGCAGTCGATATCGTCATATATGTAATTTTAAGTTCGGTTACTAATTTCTTTCGATTTTGTTCCCGTTTCTTCCGACCTATCTTGAGCTATCCTGAGCGATAAAGGCGGCGAGAGAGAGGAGGGAAAAAAGCAGCTACCGACAATCCGACTCCGAAGGTACATCGACAAGGATAAAACCATCCTGGCAGGTGGCTCAACGCCTCGCAGTTAGTACCCGTGCCTCCCCCGCATATGTTCCCGAGAGCTGCGAGGCTGCCGCCAACAACATCATCCACGGAGCCGAGAAATGCGAGCGAATCTGCTCGCCTGAACGACATGCCCACTCAGCTGTTTCGTCGCCCTGGTCCGAAGAAATTGAAATTCGGCCAGATCATTCATGAGGGATGTCCACGGCCGTAACGTGATGATTACCAACAACCTCGGGAACATTGAAGAGCCCTCTACTGGCTCAGTACCGCTGAAAGTACCGCCCACGCATCTTGAAGGGGTTAGGCACGGCGAAAGCTGTATGTGCAGCGAGGCCTGCCAGAAATCATGCCCAGGAGGTGCTGCCAACTAACGTCCCGCCTAAGAAGTTCGGCAGGCAACGCCGCTGCAACAACGACACTGCGCGGAAGAGTCCCCGAACGACTTACTTCTTCATTTTGACTTGGTCCGATCAGACGTGTTTTTGTACTTTGCTGCCTTTGCCGTAAGCGTTCCTTCTTATCGTTCCTTTTTGTTATCGTAATCCCTTTTATCGTTACCGAACTTTTCTCTTTTATCGTTTTGTGTCGTTCAGTGAGCCTGTGTCATAAACTATTAACCAGGACTCTAATTATTGTGTGTGAGACACCGATCCCGTTCTACTAACGTAAGTGAGCTTTTGTTACCGCTCGAACCCCCGAGACGCAATTGCGTATCTTTTGTCTTGGTAAGCGTTCCTTCTTATCGTTCCTTTTTGTTATCGTAATCCCTTTTATCGTTACCGAACTTTCCTCTTTTATCGTTTTGTGTCGTTCAGTGAGCCTGTGTCATAAACTATTAACCAGGACTCTAATTATTGTGTGTGAGACACCGATCCCGTTATACTAACGTAAGTGAGCTTTTGTTACCGCTCGAACCCCCGAGACGCAATTGCGTATCTTTTGTCTTGATGACCGTTTGGGTCGTAATTTTCCGTATCTTGGGTTTTCGTGTGGCTTATTAATTTATTTAATGACCATTTCGACGAGCCTAACTAATCACTAACGTCCCTACTTTTGTTCCCGAATTTTTCTGTTAATTTTACCCCGCATGGCCCCCTCTCCCCGCGACCGCGTGGCGATGGCGTCATTCTAGTTTTTCGTGTTTTCGGGTAATTTAACTGTTATATCGTGAAGAAATATTGTTTCGATTATCGTTCTCGTTTAACTGAATATTGTATTTGATCTCGTTATCGTGTTACCGTTCCTCAAAAATTGTATCTTGTACAATTGCGCAACAATCGTGTAATATTGCGCAATAGCGTCGGTTGCGGCTATCTTTGTGGCGTCGTTGTTTGAATCGTCCCCGCGCTATCTCCCACTACCGCGTGGCGCTGAATTCGATATATCGAAATATCGCTGTGAACCGAAGCCGCGCCACACCACTGTGCCTTTCCAGAGTTGTCGAGTTATAAATCGAGTGCTCCCTGGGTGGTTACGCCACCGTACCTTCTTCCCGTTGAGCCGTAAGCCGCGTAACCGTACGATCCTCTTTAATGTAGATTCAGCGCGTGCGCAATAAGTAGTATATCTCGTAGTGTTTAAAATATCGTTACCGGTTATAATTTAACGTTAAGACTTTTGTTACTATTATTTTGTAATTAGACGAGTTCTAGTCTTGTGACAGCTGACACTGTATGTCCCGTTTACGACTCCTTTGTATTATATCGAGTCTTTCGTTACCAGCTGTCACGTTTCGTTTATTCCGTACCTTATTCCGTTAAGCTTTCTTGTATCTCACTTATCGAAGATTGTCCTTCAATTTTAGTTATCGTTATTATTCTCGCGTTGTATTAAGTTTAAGATTACTTGTATCTCGCTCATTGAAGATTGTTTATAGCAATTTAAGTTACTATCTTTATTTTGTAACGAGTTTCTTTTTATCGTCCGTGTATTTCGATCAGAGAAGATTGTTTTATTTTCGTTACGTTATTATTTCCGTTTCTTGTATCGAGTCTTTTAAATTATCCTTTCTTTGTCACCACTCTTCCTCAAGGACTGTGTACGATATAGGTAATTTTGAGACCTACTTCCGTCCCTTTTAATAAACTAAAATTTCGTTACCTTTACTCTTGGGCAATTTTTATTATAGAAAAGTGTGTTGTCCATTCACTATCCGGCCACTCCCCTCCGCCAAATACTGAGCTACCGAGTTCCCGTTTCCCTTTTTCCCCATTATCTTTCAGATTATCGTGGTACAGCGTACCTGGCGCCCAACAAATTTTCCTCCTCTTTATTTCGGAGAATTATTATTTTGCAGCCTGATTCCCCGATTTCACAATTTCTTAATTTCGTGACGTAACGTAAGCCTCATTTGTCCTCATCCTTGCTGCTGACACGATCCCCAGTAGGCGTGCATCTGAGGATTGCGCAATATTACACGATTGTTGCGCAATTATACAAGATACAATTTTTGATGAACGGTAACACGATAACGAGATCAAATACAATATTTAGTTAAACGAGAATGATAATCGAAACAATATTTCTTCACGATATAGCAGTTAAATTACCCGAAAACACGAGAAACTAAAATGACGCCGTTGCCACGCGGACGCGGGGCGAGGGGGCCATGCGGGGTAAAATTAACAGAAAAATTCGGGAACAAAATTAGGGACGTTAGTAATTAGTTAGGCCCGTCGAAATGGTCATTAAATAAATTAATAGGCCACACGAATACCCGAGATACGGAAAATTACGACCCAAACGGTCACCAAGACACAAGATAAGCAATTGCGTCTCGGGGGTTCGAGCGGTAACAAAAGCTCACTTACGTTAGTAGAACGGGATCGGTGTCTCACACACAATAATTGGAGTCCTGGTTAATAGTTTATGACACAGGCTCACTGAACGACACAAAAAGGAACGGTGAAAACGATAAAAAAGGTAAAATACGGTAACGATAAAAAAAGAAAGGGAACGATATACAATAAAGGAACGCTAACAGCAAAAGGCAACAAGATCAAAAACTCGTCTGATCATACCAAGTCAAGATGCAGAAGTGAGTCGTTCGGGGACTCTTTCGCGCAGCGTCGTTGTTGTAGCGGCGTTGCCTGCCGAACTTCTTAGGCGGGACGTTAGTTGGCAGCACTGTTACGTGCCAGCCGGTATTCACGGGGGCACCCGCTCTGTATCCTACATTACCGATGTGCAGTTACCATAGGAGAGCTTTAGGAGCTCTTACCCGTTGTTCTTAGACTAATACCGACATGCAGAAGTATAATCATAACGTGCAATATTCGACTTCATTCATCGACTAAACTTATATACATATATGGTACATATATTTTTCTCACATTTGACCGTTATATTTTTTAATATTAGCTTTCAAATAAATCCCTTAATTTACGATCGCAGCTGCAATGCTTCAAAGTAATAAACACTTGCAATAATTCAGGGCAATAAACACTTGCAATAACTCAAAGTAATAAACACCTGCAATAATTCAAGTCAATAATCACTTGCAATTATCACTCAATAAAGATAGTCGAGTAGACTAAACAGAGGAAACGTGGGAAGAGAAATCATGAATAGCTCTCAGATAAAGAAGCCTTATTCTCAGAATTAGGAATAGCGCCCTTATTCGATGATCACGCGGCCAATTAGCGTATCGCCGCTTGCTTTCTAAACCAATCACCTCACGCTAATTCCCCGCCAAGATCCTACGCACTAATCAGAAGCCTTACGCCCATATTAATTAATATCCTCATCCAATCATCCTAGACCCGCGAGAAACTTTAACCCTTTCGAACTCCTCCTACTTTTTCCACCTCTTTTCTCAACCTTAATTCAAATTAGATCAGAATAAATCCAGACATCATAGAGAACAGTTTGAGACGTCATAGAAAGCAGAACAACCTTAGAACAGAGTTCAATCCAGAAATCATAGAGAAGCTTAGACTCAGTGAATAAAGTCAAACTCAGAACCTCGAAGATTTAATAACAGTTGTGATTGTGATAAGCAAAACACCAGTTTATAAACCATTGTAAATTCGACAACTGAGAAGTTAAAGAAGATTGTTGATTATCAATAAATGTTTATTCTAAATTAAAGTGTTGTGTAAAGAGAATTATTTCAATCACGCATAGTGATGGTTGGCACGAGCCTAATTACCTCACAAACTCTCAGAATTCATTGAGCCGAACGAGAAGAGCTGAGGAGCTGATTAGCAGATTCCCGAACATCAACTACGTGAGGCAAGAGATTAACCAAAATCATGCAGCGAATCATAATCGACTCGTGGCGTTCCTCTCAGAACGTAACAGCACCTCCTGGGCATGATTTCTGGCAGGCCTCGCAGCAGACGCAACTTTCGCCGTGCCTAATCCCTTCAAGATGCGTAGGCGGTACTTTCAGCGGTACTGAGCCAGTAGAGGGCTCTTTAATGTTCCCGAGGTTGTTGGTAATCATCACGTTACGGCCGTGGACATCCCTCATGAATCATCTGGCCAAATTTTAAATTCGTCGGACCAGGGCGACGAAACAGCTGAGTGGGCATGTCGTTCAGGCGAGCAGATTCGCTCACATTTCTCGGCTCCGTGGATGATGTTGTTGGCGGCAGCCTCGTAGCTCTCGGGAACGTATGCGGGGGAGGCACGGGTACTAACTGCGAGGCGTTGAGCCACCTACCAGGGTGGTTCCATCCGCGTAGATGTACCCTTGGTGTCGGATTGTCGGTAGCTGCTCTTTTCCCCCCTCTCTCTCTCTCCGCCTTTATCGCTCAGTATACCTCGGGATAGGTGGGAAGAAACGGAAACAAAATCGAAAGAAATGAGTAACCTAACTTAAAATTACATATATGACCATATCGACTACCAATAATCCTTGCTGCCTTTTCACGATAACGGGGATATCGGAGGTCATATAACGCGGTGCAAATCTCCGTGTTACAATATATATATATATATATATATATATATTGTAACGTGGCATTTTTTTTGTGATGCTTGTTACCAGTAGCTCCCCGAACCTTAGGCGGGACTCTAACTGGGGATTTCGCGACAAGAATGATTATCCAATTCGTAAAGAGCGCCAGGACAAGGGTCACGCATCCGAAACTCTGAGAGAGGACACTTTACAGGCTAGCAAGTTAAGTATTACAGGTTCTTTTGTTTATTTTTTTTTTCTCGAGCCCATACGACACCAACCAGGGAAATGGACGACGAATTCGACCACCTCGAGACCGTCACGACGGAGGACCTCGACGGAGGGTACATCACGAGCGGAGGGTCTCACACGAGGCTACGGAGGGAGCGCCAACGTAGAGCTCTGCCCCGAGGGAAACCGAGGCGGACGAGATTCCCGCTGTTGGCCAGCGAACCGTAGCCTACCTTCCTTGCGACACACCATCCCGTCGACAACCGCACAATCCGCCCGTCATTGGTGACGGCGGAGAACCGGGGAGATGGACGGCCAATCAGCGACCCGCGACAGCGGAAACCTACGTTAGCGAAAAGCTAGATTTAAGAATTGCGTAACCGACCTCCCAATGGAATGCGAGGAATTTCGAAAACGAGGAGGCTAAGCCGGAATTCCGGCTCCGCGTGGCGAAAGCGAGACACTTGAGACCTGGCGTTCGAGAAAGGAATTTTGTTTGTAGTCCAGAGAATCGAAAAGAGCATACGCATTCAGTTTTTGGGAGTCGCGAGTTGGGTGAAAAGCAAAAAAAAAAAAAAAAAAACAAGGACCCAGAAAAGCGAAGGATGTCCGACTGCCAAGTTGGGGGATTCCTGATTTGGCTGCGTAGTGGTAAGCGCTTATAAATTTCTGCGGACTAATTTCGAGAACGAGTTAGAACGGCGCACCGAGTAACGGTTGGCCATTGTAAGACTGAATTGCGAAATTACTCGAAATTCGTTTGCCGACTTCCCTGTTTGGTGGCCGGAGCTTGATCTTGATTTTGTTTTTTTTGCGATAACGTATCGAGTCAATTTTGGCTATTGTACATGTTGAGTAGAGTCATTCGTTTCGTTATTTGCGAGCAGCCCAAATTCCGCTGCACAGGGTCAAGTCGCGTTCGCGTGTTCAGAAAGTGTCACCTCTCGTGTAGGTCGCGTATCGCTAAGTGTGAGCGCTCTGTTTGGCTGGGTTATTATTTTTAGTTTCCTTGTTTGGTTTGTTTCGGAAGATAGTGAAGTTTCGGATGCGTCGCGATTAATCGCCTCGATTTAAGTTGTTAAGTAAGAATTACTGTCGAGTACTTGTAGGGTATGTTTTGCGATTAGCGCGATAATTCTGTTAGGGTTTGGTGAATAGCGCCGATATTTATAATTAAGGGAAGGACGATCACGAGTAGCGTGTTCGTATCGTTGTCGATTTTCGGTATTTTGATTTTTGTTTTGTTGATCCCGTTGAGACGAGGAACGCGACTAGCGCACGTAGATTTAAGGTCTAGTTAAGATTTGATTTTCTTTCTATTTTGTTTGTGGAATCGCGGGAGGCGAATTGAGTATCTGTTTCTTTTTCCTTTTGTTTTGTATCGCTTCGATTTTTTTTTGAATATATTATTTTATTTTATTTTGGTAAATTCTGTATCGTGTCGAGTGTCCGTTCTTTCTCTCCGCAAAACTACCCACCCCCCTCTCCGCGGTAGTGAGCTACCTGGCATAGAGAAGGATAGCCGAGGAATTGCGAAGGTAAAGATTCGAGGCGTGTTTATCACGCCAGGCGCCCAACAAAATTTCGCGATAGCTTTGGTAAGCTGCAGAGTGCATCGCGGGTTGCCGAATCATTGTGCAGCAGGTTAACTCTTGGGAACTTCTCCGGGTGAACAAGAGCGGCGAAAAACCTCGTCACAAATTGGCGCCCAACGTGGGGCCTTCGAGAAATTTCCATGGTAAATTTTCGAGTTGGATAGTAGCGTTGTTCGCTTCGGAAATTTCGAGTTGGTAACGTCGAGTGTAGAGGTAGAGACAGCAACGGCCGGAGATTAGGAGAGAGAGGTCGCGACACGCCTCGGTCAAGTTGTTGATGTTTGGGATACAGCTGTAATGTTTCGTATGCTTGGCAAGAAATGAGACCGTATACAAAGGGTGACGAATAATACGGAATGTTGCGAATTTACAAATCAAGCTGCGAGGTCGCGAATGTACCGGGTGGTATTTAAGTACACCGCGTGCATTCACGCATCCACTATCTGCTTGCGATAGATCAAGCTTGGCGCACCATTATTATCACTATTAATTTTGCTTTTGAATGAGGTTTTGAATTTGGATCTTTCTTTTTTTTTGGTTTGCAAAGTTTTTTTTTTTTGGGTTTTGTTTGGTTGTGGTTCATTTATTTCAGGAGTGCGGTTGATTTTTTTTTGTTGCGGGTGCAACAAACATTTTTTTTTCAGCCCGAGTCTTTTACGTTATTTGTGTTTTGCTTATCCGATTATTTTCTGTTATTGTGCTTTGTATCCTGTTCGAGTAGCCGCGTTGTAGGCGACAATTTCTGCCTAATGGCTTATGCGAGGGAACACCTCCCTCACTCTCTACTGCTGCTCCGGGTTGGAGACTAATAAAATAAAGCTTCATTCTATCATCGTCGCGCCTGCGTGAACGGATACCGCTTTGTAAGTTGACATATCGTGGCGATAAATAAAAGATGGCGGAGGTAACTGTCGGAGCATGGTTGTATGAGATGACAAATGACGAATTAGAGGCGGCATTAGTTAATGTGAGGGTAAACTCCACGGGTACCTTGCTGGTACGTCGCGATCGTCACCTACGACACCTCCTGCGGGATCGCGGGGACTTGACAGTGACTTGGGAACCAGAAGATGAGGATGTTTTCGCGGGTTTTGCGGATTTGACAGCGGCATCGAGACCGACGGGAGGCGCGCCGCGTAGAGCTAGTGACTCTCAGCTCCTGGAGCCGAGGAATATTGCGATCTCGACGCGGCTGATAACCGCAGCGACGACGAGTACAAGAACGAGCGTGGCGGTATCGACAGTGACGACGACTACCTCCGCGATTTACGGAAGCACCGTGCGGCCGACGGCGCGTCAGGTGCCCACACAAGCGCAGCTGTACCCCGTCCCCGTAATAGAGGCGCAGCGAATTCAGGGACATTGGGGGGAAGCCTCCCCAATTTTGAGTCGGCGACCAGGGACAGGGCGGCCGATAGTCGACTCCACGCGATTGGTCGGCGGAATTTCAAGGCCGCGTTTTGAACCTCAGTCATTGCCGGTCGACCCTCCCCTGGAGCCACGTGGTCTAGCACCAACCGCGACGTCTGTGTGGCACCGGGACTCGGGGTTGGACTCGCGATCGAGGGCTAGGGACATTCCGAAGGCATTGCGTGGGTGGAATTTAAAGTTTTCAGGTAGCGGGGAGCCCAGCGCTGAAGATTTTTTGACGCGTCTAGAAGAGTGGCGTGAATTAGCGGATTTAAGTGAGGCAGAGGTTTTAAGCGCTCTAACTATGGTTTTTTCGGGTGTGGCTCTCGAATGGTTGCGGCGCGAGAGAGACAGCTGGTCCTCGTACGGGGAGTTTCAGGCGGCGTTGCGACAATGGTTTGGGGATGTGACGGTGGGAAGTAGAGTGGAGGATCAGGCGAAGTCACGTACACAGGGACCAGGAGAACCGGTGACGGAATACCTATCGTGTATTCGCGGATTGTTGCGACGCATGTCACGGCCGTATGCCCTAGACCATCAATTAGATGTCGCGTTTAGAAATTTGCGTCCAGATATTCGAGAAATGTTAAGAAGGCGAGAGTTTCGAACTTGGAGTGAACTGGTGAGTCTCGCGACCGAGCGGGAACGAGACCTCGCATTGTCGAGGGAATATCGCCCTCCGCCCGCGCCAAAGGAATCCTTCATTTCAGAATTAGCGTGCAAGAATAAGGCGCCGACCCCCGCTCGCGGAGCGCCCGGATTAGCTGCGATTGCGGAAAGTGGAGCAGGAAATCTAGAAAAGTCGGTGACGAAGAATTTAGAGAAGATGTTGTTGGAGCAGGTTAAAGCGTTAGAGGAAAAGTTGATGAAGACAGTAGCGGCAGCGAGTCTGGCGGGGGGAAGCGGCAGTGCGCCGCAAGGTAGCGGAGCTCCGGCTCAAGCGAGGCCAGTCGCGCGGCGACAACCCGCCAGCGGTACGGGGGGAGTAGCGGCAGCATCAGCTGGCCGACCGGCACCGAGCGTACCGCACGCGGTACAGTTTCGCGGAGATCCCGTGTGGGATGAGCGGCTATGCATGAATTGTCACCGCCCGGGACACAAATTCAACAGCTGTCCCGATCCTTTGCGTGTATTCTGTTTCGTTTGCGGTTTGGACGACGTCTACTCAACCGATTGTCCGCGGTGCTCGGAAAACCAGGGCGGGCAGCCTCGCTAAGTGTCGACGCGGCGCCCCGCTCTACAGACACCAAATTAGGTAGCGTTCGCGATGATTTAGAGTCATGTTTTCCGTCGCAGACTATAGAGTTGGGTAAGAGATGGTTTTTGGGAGTTTGTATTGGGAATAAATGGGTTAGCGCGCTATTGGACACCGGCTCGTCGCGAACATTTCTCGGGGCAGTCGGAACGAAATTAGCTTTAGAATTTGGGCGGCAAGTTAAACCACCGCGTTGTTCAGGCGTAGTTTTGGCGAATGGATCAGTCGAGACGGTAATCGGGGAAGTAGAGCTTCCGATAACTTTACTGGGCATCGCGCACGATTTTTCGATGCGGATTATTCCCACCTTAATCGGAGATTGCGTCCTCGGCATGGATTTCATTCGAGCCTTCGGTTTGGTGATTGACGGTGCGCGCGAGTCATGGAGGTTAACTGAACTTCCCGAGTATGAACAAACTTTTGACGATCATCGGGAAATGTTTGCTGAGGAGGGTGCAGGGTGTTGCGGTATCGCAGAATTAGCGGATTTTGAGACTCGCGAGTTGCAGGAATTTTTAGCGAAAGAATTACCGAAAGTTTCAGGGAAATTGGGTCTTACGCACCTCGCGGAACACGCAATTGAAGTACAGGGGCATACGCCAATTAAACAGCGATACTATCTCGTCTCTCCGAAGGTACAGGAGGCTATCCACGAAGAGGTGGATCGTATGCTTGCGGACAAAGTCATTGAGCCGTCACAGAGTTCGTGGTCAACTCCCATAGTAATGGTGAAAAAGCCAAACGGGAAGTATCGATTTTGTTTGGATTTTCGGAAAGTGAATAGCGTTTCAAAGAAGGACGCGTATCCTATTCCATTTATGAATGGCATTCTCGATAAGTTGCGATCCGCGAAATATATATCGACTATTGATTTGAGTCAGGCTTACCATCAGATTCCGCTAACGCCAGAGAGTCGCGAAATCACAGCCTTTACGGTACCGGGTCGCGGATTATTCCAATTCGTGCGAATGCCATACGGACTTACCGGAGCTCCGGCCACATTTCAGCGATTAATTGATAAATTAATCACCCCTGAAATGGAACCGCATGCCTTCGCGTATCTGGACGATATTATCGTCGTAACCACCGATTTTAAATCACATTTATTATGGCTTTCTCGCGTTCTGGAACGAATCGTACTCGCCGGGCTAACCATCAACCCGGAAAAGTGTGAATTTTGTCGTGATGAGGTTCGATATTTGGGATTTAAAGTCAATCGGGACGGATTACAGGTCGATGCGGACAAGATCGAACCGATCCTGAAATATCCCGCGCCCAGGAACTTGAAGCAGTTGAGAAGGTTTTTAGGTATGGCCTCGTGGTATCGGCGGTTCATTCCGAGTTTCGCGAGTGTAGCCGAGCCCTTGACGCGGTTATCAAGGAAAGGTAAGAAGTGGGAATGGCGGGATGAACAGGAGGAGTCGTTCGAACTGATTAAGACCGCGTTAATGTCGGCTCCAATCTTAGCGTGTCCCGATTTTGAATATGAATTTGTGGTGCAGACTGATGCAAGCAGTTTTGGTATCGGAGCTGTCTTGACACAGACGATTGACGAAGTAGAGCGTGTGGTCGCGTACGCGAGTCGAACCATGTCGGACGCGGAGAGGAAATATTCTACGACTGAACAGGAATGTCTCGCGGTCATTTGGGCAGTAAAGAAATTTCGAGCTTACCTGGAAGGCTATCACTTCACGGTGATAACCGACCACGCGAGCTTGAAATGGTTGAAAGAATTGCGGAATCCGACGGGTCGGTTAGCCAGGTGGGCGCTCGATTTACTCGAGTATGATTGCGAAATTCTACATCGAAAGGGGGCGATGCATCACGTGCCGGATGCATTATCGCGGTGTACGAAGGCGAGGAAGAGGGGACTGAGCAGCTAGCCGCCCTTGACGTCGCTGGAGATGACGGACCAGGGACTGAGCGTAAGGCCGCCTGTGAAGTCGTCAACGATCCGTGGTACCGGCGTCGCGTGCAAGAAGTCGAAAACTACCCGCAAAAGTTTCGCGATTGGTCAATAGTCGAGGGGCGTCTGTATTTCCGGAGAACCGACCCGCTAGTTGAGCCAATACTTGGCGAATTATCGCCGTGGAAACTAGTGCTTCCCGCAGAGCGACGGTCGAGTATCTTTGCGGAAATTCACGAAAACCCACAGGCGGGGCATCTGGGAGTAGAAAAAACTTACGCACGAGCAAGAGCCGAGTACTATTGGCCGGGCATGTATCGCGATATCGTTTTGATGGTTCGAGCTTGTGAACGTTGTCAGGAAGGCAAAGTGCAGCAAGTGCAGCCAGCCGGTCTAATGGGTCGACGAGTTGTCGACAGGCCATGGGCGGTGGTTGCAGCTGATGTTATGGGTCCTTTTCCTCGGAGTCGCGCCGGTTACGAATACTTATTGGTTTTCGAGGACTTGTTTACGCGATGGATAGAGATAGCTCCGATGCGAAAATCGAACGCGAAAAATATTCTGGCGGCGTTTGAAGATCTCGTACTTTCGCGGTGGGGTACCCCGGAAGTGCTCTTGACGGATAATGGGACTGAATTTGCGAATCGAGCAGTCAACGACTTATGCGCGGCGTATAATATCGTCCACACTCACGTACCGCCGTATCACGCACAGGCGAACCCAGTGGAAAGGCTTAATCGCGTTCTCAAGACTATGATCGTGGCGTATATCGAGACAGATCACCGTGACTGGGACGTCCATGTCCACGAGTTTCGTTTTGCGCATAATACCGCTCGGCATAGTTCGTTAAAGGTAAGCCCCGCGTTTCTGAATCTCGGGCGCGATCCGAAACCGCGAATGCAGTTGCGTCGGCAAACGGAGGGTCCAGCGGAGATCCCGGTGCCGCGTCCAGAGGCCTGGACCGAAAGAATGAAGAAGTTGGAGGAATTGCGAGATTTAGTGACGAAACACCTAGAGGAAGCCCACGACAGGCAGGCGCGATATTATAATCTCGGGCACCGGGACGTTCGCTTCGAGGTGGACGACTTGGTATGGAAGAGGAATCGGGTTTTGTCGTCAGCAGCTCAAAACGTTGCGGCGAAATTGGCCCCTAAATTCGCGGGCCCGTTTCGCGTCACAAGAGTACTTTCAGATGTCGTCTACGAGATCGAGAATAGCGACGGGAAGGATCTTGGTAGACATCACGTCAAGGATCTAAAACCGTATGTCCATTTAGACGGAACCTCGAGTAGCGACGACGAGTAGCAGTGGGTAAAGGGGGGGTGTAACCTCCGAAAAAAAAAAAAAAAAAAAAGGGGAGTCATAGAAAGTGTAGCGAATGTATGTTGATTGTTCTCATTCCCCTGAACAGTGGACAGGGGAGCTGCGGAAGACGCCGGAGTGCTGCGGGGGGTCCGAGACGCCACGCGTCTCGTGTTGATGCCGGGACCAGGGGCGTTCACCCCACCCCTACCCCCAGCTTTCGGGCCTAGGCCGGCCGGAGCCCCTCGCGAAGCTTGACGACGCTGGCTGCCGACACAGGCCTGCTTCAACTGTTAGGAGCGCGGGCACGGCTATCCCCGGTGCATGTTTGCGCTGCGCTCCTTTTTGCAGAAAATGTGGGCGGCCGGGGCACACCGTACGTACCTGTCCCGATTGTCGGGACCAGCCCAGCGGCCCGTGGCAAAACAACACACCTGCCGCCTTGGCGGCCCTCGCGAGGGGTGAGCCACCACCACGACCCACTGAACGAAGATATCCGCGACTCGGGGATTTGCCCCCGCCGGTACAGGCAACCCTGAGGGATCACCTGGACGATAAGGCGGTGGAAGCAAAGTGGCCAAGCCTGGAGCCGTTGGCCAGAGCTATTTATTACAATAGCCAAGGGAGGGGGTCCCCTCGCGGTCGTCGTTAAGCTGTATATATATAAAAAAAAAAAAAAAAAAAATAATAAACAAAGATATCCCATTCTTGTGGCAGTGTGTTACTAATTCCCAACCAAGGGTAGCAGGTGGTGGCATACTTTCAGGTAACCAGGCAATAGGAGCGTTCACACAGGGCCATTGCCGCCAGGGAAGGAGCCAGCAATCCGCGACGTATGGCTGGAGTCCATACTTGAGTAGTCGCAATTTCGAATGGTGCATTCGAGATAAGAAGTGGAATTTTTTTTTTTTTTGTTGTTTTTTTTGCTAGTCGTGCTAAGTATTATTGTGACGCATTGTCGTCAATTACCATAAGCTAACGGTCACCTCGAGGAGTTCGGCCCGCGGGATGTAGCGCTGGCGCTCTGTCACCCCACGTTCCGTCTAGGGGGGGGGGAGTTGTAACGTGGCATTTTTTTTGTGATGCTCGTTACCAGTAGCTCCCCAAACCTTAGGCGGGACTCTAACTAGGGATTTCGCGACAAGAATGATTATCTAATTCGTAAAGAGCGCCAGGACAAGGGTCACGCATCCGAAACTCTGAGAGAGGACACTTTACAGGCTAGCGAGTTAAGTATTACAGGTTCTTTTGTTTATTTTTTTTTTCTCGAGCATATACGATACCAACCAGGGAAATGGACGACGAATTCGACCACCTCGAGACCGTCACGACGGAGGACCTCGACGGAGGGTACATCACGAGCGGAGGGTCTCACACGAGGCTACGGAGGTAGCGCCAACGTAGAGCTCTGCCCCGAGGGAAACCGAGGCGGACGAGATTCCCGCTGTTGGCCAGCGAACCGTAGCCTACCTTCCTTGCGACACACCATCCCGTCGACAACCGCACAATCCGCCCGTCATTGGTGACGGCGGAGAACCGGGGAGATGGACGGCCAATCAGCGACCCGCGACAGCGGAAACCTACGTTAGCGATAAGCTAAATTTAAGAATTGCGTAACCGACCTCCCAATGGAATGCGAGGAATTTCGAAAACAAGGAGGCTAAGCCGGAATTCCGGCTCCGCGTGGCGAAAGCGAGACACTTGAGACCTGGCGTTCGAGAAAGGAATTTTGTTTGTAGTCCAGAGAATCGAAAAGAGCATACGCATTCAGTTTTTGGGAGTCGCGAGTTGGGTGAAAAGCAAAAAAAAAAAAAAAAAAAAAAAAAAAAAAAAAAAAAAAAAAAACAAGGACCCAGAAAAGCGAAGGATGTCCGACTGCCAAGTTGGGGGATTCCTGATTTGGCTGCGTAGTGGTAAGCGCTTATAAATTTCTGCGGACTAATTTCGAGAACGAGTTAGAACGGCGCACCGAGTAACGGTTGGCCATTGTAAGACTGAATTGCGAAATTACTCGAAATTCGTTTGCCGACTTCCCTGTTTGGTGGCCGGAGCTTGATCTTGATTTTGTTTTTTTTGCGATAACGTATCGAGTCAATTTTGGCTATTGTACATGTTGAGTAGAGTCATTCGTTTCGTTATTTGCGAGCAGCCCAAATTCCGCTGCACAGGGTCAAGTCGCGTTCGCGTGTTCAGAAAGTGTCACCTTTCGTGTAGGTCGAGTATCGCTAAGTGTGAGCGCTCTGTTTGGCTGGGTTATTATTTTTAGTTTCCTTGTTTGGTTTGTTTCGGAAGATAGTGAAGTTTCGGATGCGTCGCGATTAATCGCCTCGATTTAAGTTGTTAAGTAACAATTACTGTCGAGTACTTGTAGGGTATGTTTTGCGATTAGCGCGATAATTCTGTTAGGGTTTGGTGAATAGCGCCGATATTTATAATTAAGGGAAGGACGATCACGAGTAGCGTGTTCGTATCGTTGTCGATTTTCGGTATTTTGATTTTTGTTTTGTTGATCCCGTTGAGACGAGGAACGCGACTAGCGCACGTAGATTTAAGGTCTAGTTAAGATTTGATTTTCTTTCTATTTTGTTTGTGGAATCGCGGGAGGCGAATTGAGTATCTGTTTCTTTTTCCTCTTGTTTTGTATCGCTTCGATTTTTTTTTGAATATATTATTTTATTTTATTTTGGTAAATTCTGTATCGTGTCGAGTGTCCGTTCTTTCTCTCCGCAAAACTACCCACCCCCCTCTCCGCGGTACTGAGCTACCTGGCATAGAGAAGGATAGCCGAGGAATTGCGAAGGTAAAGATTCGAGGCGTGTTTATCACGCCAGGCGCCCAACAAAATTTCGCGATAGCTTTGGTAAGCTGCAGAGTGCATCGCGGGTTGCCGAATCATTGTGCACCAGGTTAACTCTTGGGAACTTCTCCGGGTGAACTTGAGCGGCGAAAAACCTCGTCACAATATATATATATTGTAACGGGCTTTTTACTTCACCCGGGGGAAAGCGGGGTCGGCACAGAGGCTCGTTTACAAAAATGGCGTTAACCAACACGGCAACAGAAAGATGGAAAAATAAAGATTGACGGCACTGCAGAACAGGTGTTGAGCGCCAGGCTCGAGAGAGCCGTAAGAGACTATACTCTTACCAGATTCGAAATTTACCGTCCAATAGCATTCGTTCGCCGACTCGAACGGCGAACCAAACTCACACTACTAAATCTCAAAGCGAAACTATAGCAGGGGCAAGCACAAACAAAAACAGCCGACTAGCTAGCGGTGACGGGAACGTGGGCGCGAAGGTAAAATAGTATAGATGATAATCGAATGATTATAGATGTAATTACCAGCATTTATTAACAAGCAACGCCGTTACGGCAAGGCAGAAGGCAACAGGCAATAAAATATTTACACGGCAAGCGGTCTTATCGGTGGCGGTACGCTTCGATACAATTTAAAAATAGATAGAAATATTACAAAATAGCATAAAATACAATACAGCAACAAAATTAAACAATTCAATAGAACACGGCAAAAATCAAACAGTATAAGCTAGAAGCGACGAGCGTCAAGCGACCAAGATAAGCGGCGTAAAATCAGTAACAATTCAATAACTCATGCGACTACAGGCTCGTTATGAAGCAAATTCGTTAACAATTTCAAAACTCAAAACACGGCAGGACAATTCCAAAAACAAACTTGCTAACAATCTAACAGTTTCACAAATACGAGATAATCCTTCTTCGCTTTTTCTGTATTATCGGCACGGTCGCCTGTCGCTGCTTGACGGTAGTAGTTACGCTCGGCAACGACGGCACGGGCGCACACACTCACTCACAGATTCTCTCTCTCTCTCACACTCACGTACTTGGTACGCGGCCGGGAAGTGGCACGGTACACAATCTATTATAAGCTATACGTTACAATAAAGCGGCAAAAGAATACCAAATGAACAACCAGAGTATCTTATCGTAATTATAACAAATCAAGGTAGCAATTAAACTCAGAAATACAATTGAACAGAGAAGCTTAGCTACCACGAGGCTCGCGGGCTTTCACACAAAATGGCCGATCAAAGCCGGCCGGCAACCTGTTACAGAGGGAAAAATGGCCTGAGGCCGTTGAGAATCTATAGCCAGCGAGATCCGGGGTAACGGCAGCCTACCTTTTCACGGCAACGAGTTCCGCTTCTTCAACAAAGAGCAGTCGGACGCAGCTACTCGGTTCAGTTTCTACAGAAAAAAAAAGACCAACAATACTGAACGCGGCTTCCACTTCTCAATACAATTTTTCAACACGATTAGGCACTACGATGAACTGCTACGAGTAGCGCGGCGCAAGGAAGAGTGAGGTGGCCGCCGGCCCTCGGCGATCGCGATCCCGCGGTGGCACGACGGGAGGGGATGATAGGTAGATTGGCGAGAGACCGGCGGGAGCCTAGGCAGCCGGTCTGTTCGCCGCGCTGTGCTGCGTGTTGCGAGGGTGGTCTGGCGAAGGCGGAAATGTCCTGTCGGCATCGGCGAGCCCAGGGGGAGGCTGAGTCCGGTTGTTTGTGGGTGCCGGGTGGCAAGGCCGGTCTTATCGGAGGCTCAGGTGGAGGCAACTCGACCCCTGGGCGGCAGCGGCAGCATGTCCTTGGCGGCATCGAGGTCCGAGCAAGCAACAGCGCGACTACTGGGTCCGGGGCTTCGAACTCCGCGCCGGTCGTCCTGTGGTCCCTCCGCGTTTCCCGCGACGGCAGCGCAGGGTGGTCGTTGGATGGCGTCGGCAGTGGCGGTCACCTCAGAGAATGGGTTGGGGGAGTAACAAAAAGCATTAGCAACAATACATAAATCTTAAAGCTAACTCTGGTTGTTCATCGGCGGCATGGCAGGACTCTCCCTTGCTCTTTAAGAGCGCTTGACGCGGCCGCCTGGGAGTGGAAGTGCGGGTCGGTGACGGGCTGGTAGACCCGCCACGTCACAACATATATATATATATATATATATATATTGTGACGTGGTATTTTATACCCCGTCACATGGGTTGAATATCGCTCTCCTTATTTTCAGAATGTCGTAAAAAGTAACGAAAACACGTCTGGGGCCAATACTCCAAAAAGAACAACTAATTAATTTCTAAGTGAGACTTAATTATTAAGCTAATTCCTGTCTTTTTTTTTTATCTTTGTATCGCACTACGAGAGCTACCTTCAGCGACACCGCTTCGAGGGAACCGAATATCGCGAAGCCAAGGTCACGTACCGGGTCAACAGCCAACTATCGTCAACTGCAACAGATCGGATACCGCAAAGTCAACTTCAGATGGATGCCTACCTAGGTTGCGTACAGGGTCGTGCGTGAAGCACAACGAAGACCTCCGATCATTTAGACTTATCGGCCAGGAGCCGAACCATCGCTACAACGCCACTGCCGCATGGATGCATCGTAGACGGCGTACAGGGCTGTGCGTCAAAACACAATCAAGCCTCCCGTCGCGGTACTTATCAGCCTGGAGCTGAACCAGCATAATATCTACTGTCTCGCCTACTATACCGCAGAATCGTAGCTGTCTACAAACCTACGATTATCGAAGGACTGCATCGTGAGGACAAGCCCGAGAAACCGTGGTGGACCACGCCGGACTGATGGTCTTAAGGATGGGAACCCTGCGTGTAAATCATCACCATCAGGAAGGCTCGGTGCAACAGTGCCGTAGGGCCCGCACCGAGTTGCAGTACCGGAGAGATAGTCAGCGCGGGGAGTACTAGCACTGCATAAGTTGACGACGCACCAATCTCGAATTCTGCAAAGTATCGATACCGCAACAATGTGAGTAGGATCATTCTTCTCGTCGTCGTTCCTAGATCTCTCGCACACATCGATACCGCAACACCGTGAGGGGTAGACCTTCCCCTCTCGCGAGGACCGCAAGCAGCTGACCGTAGCCCTCCCACATATCGCTCGACGGATCGATAATTCTCTACAGGACAACGTGGGAGGAGGAGACACCCAGGGATGGACTATCGCCCATCTACACCTGTTGACCCGTACCACGTGACCCTCTGGCCCAATTATCGATCACCGAACACCGGAAGAGGATCACGTGATGAAATCTCGCCGAAAATCGACCGGGATCGTCAGGATCGCCGCTCGTCTCTTCACACTCTACGTCCAGCTATTAATCTCGCCAGACGTGCTTTCGTACCTTTTATTATCGCTCTCTCTATATCACTTTTATACTCTAACTTCAGTGCTTCTACCTTTTCGCTACTACCTGTCTCTACGCTTTCTTCTATCTTCTATTTTCGTAAGTGAGGTTTTTCTATCTATTTTGTGAAGCCACGAATTTACTTGCTTTATATCTTTTTCTCTCTTTTCTTACCTATTATCGATTTTCTCTCTTTTATCTCGCAGTTTGCTCTGCGTGAGCCGCGTGGGCTCGTATCGTATTCTCTTCTTATCTCTTATCTTATTCTCTCCCTTATTATCGAATATTGCAAGTCATTTCGCGACTGGTTAGTTTACTATTATTTGTAGTGACTATTATCTATTTCCTTGATTTATCTTGTTTGAATGATTTTCTTGATATCGCTGACTAGCAGCGCCTTACTTATGCTTTCGTAAAATATCTCTGAATACCGTATTTTATTCGAATCTCTGATTTATCGTTCTCAGTAGTGATTGTTAAATCAATTAGCTTATAAAGTCTCTAATTTTGTCTCTTATTTCGTTTCTCGCTATCTGATGTCTATTTTCTCTCTGTATCTCTGTTATAAATTCTCAAATATTGTTTCTTTGATTTCTTAATATGTTACCGATTTGAATATTACCGAATATCTTTCTGATTTAACTACTATCGAATATCTTGGAGGAATTATATCGTAAGCGTACCGCGTGCGCGATCTTATATAGCTGCGCGGTATAGCCGTTGTTCTCTTTTGACATTGGAGTATTGTGCCGTACCGAATAACACCTTTTTCATCGCTTTCTTTGCTAATACCGCTGTTACGTAGTTTGTCCGTAGATCTCTAGTTTGTAATATATCGCATTATAATATTTTGTTCTCTATAATACCTGTTCTTGACACGTCAAGATACCCATTTCTTGCTTATCGTAATTATAATATTTCGTCGTATCGCATATATCGCAAGCTAGAACCTACGTATTTCTCTAATTTCTCTTGTAATTTCTATCGTAATTTCTTCCGTAATTTCTATCATACCTGTTTTATATTATTTCGCTATACTTGATTATTTCTGACTTCACTTCAAATATCGAATTATCTAACTGACTTGTAATCCTTGCCTTCTATTAATTGTCATATCTTTTGTTACCGATTAATTGTAATATCTTTTGCTTCTCGATTAACTATAATATCTTTTGCTTTTCGACTCACTATAATATCTCTTGCCTTCTTTTGCCAATTGTATTCTCGCATCTTTTATCTATTATCGTGCCTCATTATTGTTACACATTGCTGCGATTATTCTGTATTTCTATGTAATTATATCTTTCTCGCCATACTATGCTACTTGATTTGAATTGTGACAATTAGTTTAAGAACTTTAGATTGTGCATTGCATGCTAGCCTAATTCTTATCTGCTTTGTAAACTTGCTGATTGTTATACCGAGTAATAGTATCGCGATCACCCGCTTCATACCGCTAAATTACTGGAATAATTGTATCGCTACCGTGCTACCTCTGAACTCACTCTATCTCTGGCTGTATCTGAATTTCTCTACTTGCTTTTTTTAATACAATTGATACTATTACCATTTTCTTTAATATTGTGTTTTATCGACTTGGATACGACCCATCCCCTCTACCATTATCTTTACCTGCTGAGTGAGCTGTGCAAAACCGTCGTAGAATCTGATCTATTTCGTCATATCGTATTCTCTAATTATCGTATCTCTGACGCTACTGCGTCTGGCGCCCAACATTTATCTCTTTTTCTAATTATCGTTTATTCCATGATCAGATCAGTACCTGCGCCGTAGGGTAGCGTGATTATCCCTCCCTCAAGAATTATCGCTAATTTTCTTTTTACCTATAATAATCACGTTGCAAAATGGCGCCCAACGTGGGGCGACGCCGATAAAGAGGGAGTATCGTATCCAATTGTAAAATCAAGTTCACCTAATTTCGCAAAGCACCAGAGAAAAAGTCAAGACACGAACCCAAAAACCAACCCAGACCCGAAAAACGCGAAAAGAGTCCAGACAATTAAAACAGCGAATCCACAATTCAATACCGCCACCGAAAAATTAATTTTCACAAAGTTTAAAAATTTACTAAATCCATCCAATATCGCATACCTGAAAACAAAATAACTATCGCACGGCTTAACCGTTATAAATATCGCTCTACATCCGAAAAACTTAGAGATTAACCAACATCACGCAAATCTCGACAAAACCGCTAAACTTGGAATCTTTGGAGGATAACATTCTATTATTGCATATCGACTTGACAGGATAAATCTCGTTGTTGTTAAATCTTTCTTCATACATTTAAATCTCGATATTTTGGTTTTTTCAATAATTTCACAATAACAATTTCGCTCAGCTTACTTAATCTTCTGTGGTTATTAGACCAATTTTGACTTAGTAACAACTCGGTATTGTGATAATCCCGCAATAACAAATTTCTCCTTCGCTATTGTTTGACCGCCGACTTTATACAGGTCAAGATAATCCCCTATTGTCTACAGAACCCCATTTCGACTTTGCGCACTCAAAATTTTGGTTTCTTCAATAATCTCGCGAAAACAAATTTCTTCTACGTCTTTATTGTCACCCAGTACATATCGCGTAGCATCGTTCTCTTATGACAACACACATGCCCGCCAAGGCGTGGGTAGACTCACTGTCCGACGCTAATCTAAACAAGGAATTAGAGGTCCGTTCACTGCCAATATCTGGTATATTACCTGTTCGTCGACAACGTTTGCTTAATTACTGTAAACTACACGGCTTAGATATGGAAGATTCCCCCACTTTCGATAACTCTGATACCGCTCCACCAGTAGGAGAAATCGACGATACCGCGTTGCATACACAAGTGCAGCATATCGATATTGCATCCGATGCCGAAGATGGAGCGCGCGGACCAATCCAAACACCGAGTGATTTTCCCGATACCGCAGCGAAGGGCGCGATCCGAAAACAACTACCGGAACCGCAGCCTAGCCGAATTAGCCCGAGGAATATCCCGCCAGAATTTTTATCGAACGTCAGTCAACCTACCGAGCCACCTTTTGTCCGTCGACCACTAGAATCACGAGAATATCGCCAGTGACCCGCCGCGTTACGACTATCGCGACATACCGCCACCTAGACCTATTTTCCGCGCTCATGATTATGATGACAATACCTACAATTTTCCGCCACCAAATCGCCATATCACGTCACCCGCTAGACCTACAGCTTTAGCCGCTTACGAAGTAATGCGTAAGTGGAATTTGAAATTTTCCGGAGCGCGTAACGAAGACGCAGAAGCATTTTTGGAACGCATTGAGGAAGGTCGAGCGCTAATCAACATCCGAGACGACGATATCATCAATAGCATACCCTTTTTCTTATCAGGGGTAGCGATATATTGGTTCCGCAGCAAACGCACTTCTTTCCGCTCTTTCGCTGATTTTAAAGACGCATGGCGCAGACGCTTCGTCAACCCGGAATTACAATTCGCGCTAAGGGAAGAGATCCGTAGGCGAACACAGGGCGAATTTGAATCCGTATCAGATTATTTGACCTACATGAGGGCATATTTTGACAGGTTAAGGCCCGCGTGGCCAGAAGATGAACAAGTAGATTACGCATACCGAAATTTGTTACCGCGACTCCAAGTGCTCATTAGACGAGACGAAATAGAGGGTATTGACGAGTTAGAGGATATCGCGAGTAGAATAGAGATTAGTTTCCGCGTCGCAAGCAGCTATCAACCGCCACCGACACCAGAGAAATCTGTATTACCCGAATTAGCATACCGCGGGCAACGTAACACCCGAACCCCTCGTAACAACGTAGTATCGCTTAATTTCTTCGAAGAAGCTCAGAGTTACGAACCGGAGCTAGCCAATGCCGCTCAGATATCAAAATCACCGTCGAATCAGAGGCCACAAACTAGTAAAAATACCGCGAAGTGGCAGTCATCAGACAATAAGCAATTTACACCTCGTCAACCTAATAATTTCAATCCCGGTAATACCGCGCCAAGAGTCGATACCGCAACTCCACCAGGCATTAATACCGACAACACCGGCAACCCCTCCATACCGAACGCCACTTTCACGAGTACAGGCCCAAGACGCCAGTTTGTATGTTACAAATGTAAGCAACCCGGCCATAGGTATTCCGATTGTAATAAGCCGGCTACCGGATTATTTTGCTACCGGTGCGGCAAGGAAGGATATACTAAAGCCACGTGCCCAAACGACTGTGCGGGAAACCACTAGAGGAGCCGCAAGGACGGGCAACCGCGGATACAACTCCATGTCCCGAGTCGATAGATTTCTGTAGTCCAGTTCATATGCAAAATCGTATGCCGCTATTATTCCTCACTTTCTATGTCTTGTCGCAGCCAATACGAGCTTTATTTGACTGTGGATCGTCTCGCACTTTTATTGGGTCCGGAACATTATCGCTAGTAAACTCGTTAGGTCTTCCAATTGCACCCTCTCGCTTAGGACCGGTAAAGATGGCCGCGGGCCAAGAAGCCGAAATCACCGGCGAAGTTGAGTTGCCAGTATCGCTTCAAGGTGTGCAACACAACATTCTCGCATACTACTGGCCTAGGATGTACCACGACATAGTACAGCATGTTAAAGCCTGTGACGTATGTCAGAGAAGCAAAGTCAGCCAACAGGCGCCAATAGGCTTAATGGGACGCCGAGTCGTCGACCAACCCTGGTTAGTAGTCGCCGCCGATATAATGGGACCATTTCCGCCTAGTCGATCGGGTTACGTTTATCTCCTTGTATTCCAAGACCTTTTCACCAAGTGGGTTGAGATTTGTCCGTTGCGCAAAGCTACTGGTCGTAACATCAGTGACGCCTTCGCCGAGTTGATAGTATCGCGATGGGGCGCACCCCAGGTACTACTTACGGATAACGGTACCGAATTTGTGAATAAAGCCATAAAAAATCTTGCCGCGACATACAATTTAATCCATTCCACGACACCACCATACCACCCCCAAGCCAACCCCGTGGAACGCGTCAATCGAGTATTAAAGACCATGATTATCGCTTTCCTTGAACAAGAACATCGCGATTGGGATGTACATCTCGCTGACTTTCGTTTTGCATATAATACCGCGTATCACACTTCCGCGAAAACAAGTCCCGCGTTTCTAAACTACGGCAGAACACCAATTCCCGCAAACTCCCTTCGACGGGAGGTCAACGAAAATGAATTTAAGGTGGAGCGTCAAGACCCAGAACTGTGGGGAGAACGCATGGAGCGTCTCCAGTTGCTACGGGAATGGGTCAGCGAGAATTTGGCCGACGCCTTTGAACGACAATCCGGATATTATAACCGCCGACACCAGACCCCACCTTTCGCCGTTGGAAATTTAGTAATGAAGCGCCAACATACGCTTTCGTCCGCAGCTCAACACTACAGCGCGAAGTTGGCGAAGAAATTTTACGGACCTTGTCGCATTACAAAAATTCTATCCCCAGTGGTTGTGGAACTTGGTGAATTAGATGGTGGTAAGGTAATTGGGAAGGTACATGTTGGGCATATAAAACCGTATTATGACACCTAGGGTTCAATTCACAGATACCGCAACCTTCCGCAAAAACATAAATATCGCGTCTACCGTCATGGCAGACAACTGCAGTGACACGACGGAGGAGTACGCGCAGGGGGACTCCGACGTCGAAATTATTGACGTTATAGAGCCGCCAGTACCCCGAGGGTGGGACCGACTAGCCACCCAGAGCCGACAACTCCAACATCTTGCGGACGCGTACCCGGAACTCTGGCTGGAGGTCATGACCGCTGCCAGGGAGGTTCAGGAGGACCGGGAGGCAGAGCGGGCGGCCGCTCACCAGACGGCCATTTGGCACCCGCACCCTTTGGATAACACGCGGGGGACACAGGCCGGAAAAGATTTAGCTCGGACGGATAGCAGTCAACAAACCACCCGAGTGACCCAGGTGACCACCGCAACGGGCTCGGAGGAGGGGATGGGTTGGGCATCACCGCGGACCACCCGCTCCATAGGCACCCAGACAGGAGGTTCGAGAAAGCGCGTCACAATCGCCGACACCCCGCCGGAGGTGTTTGGGCCGCACGAGGAGTCCGAACCGCAACCACCACCGCCAACCACCACCGCCAACACCACACACCGGTACCCACGGCCGGAGAAAGGGAAAAGGTCACCATACGGGAGTTGTTGGATATGCCAACGATTCGGCCACCGTATCCCCGCCTGCGACGACAGGACCGACGACGATGTCGTCTGCTACAAATGCGGCATCTACGGATACCGGCATGTGAACTGCCCGGGTTGCCATCCCGCCCCGTTGAATCCCATCAGGCGCCCAGAGCCTTCTACCGCAGGACCGTCCGGGGCCAGGCCTCACCGCCGCCCCCGCTGGAGGAGCCGGATTTCTATTGGGTACGTCGAGGAGACGACGAGTACCGCGACTTCCGCCTTTTCTAAAATATCGCATGTCGCTGCTACTCGCTTAATATCGCTACGAACCGTAAAATACATCTATCGCTTAATCCAACTTGCACCGGTGTTATGATTACTCGTACCAGTCTACCTTTCCCTTCCGCTAAGCTTAGGTCGACACGTCGAAAGGATTTTGTTACAGGTCAACAATTCAGGATTTTATCTCGTTCTCTGTCAATCATCGAACGAACGCTATCATCCACAAGTCTAGTAATTTCGCAACATATTTTCGGTGAGCTAACCTAAAACACTTATTTCGCCATGGTTGAATTCCGTAAGTTATAAAACATGCCTCACGTTATTACCGTCCAACCAATAAAACTTGAATGATCGCAAAATTTACAAAAAAAAAAAAAAACATTGTCTGAACTCTTCCGCAAAATCCACCCCCACACCAAACTAAAACCTATCTTCTCGCTTAATCAAACTTTTCCTCAGCTTTCTCTCTGCCATACAAGTCAGTCAGGTCAAATAATCAGAAGCTACGCTACAGTAACAAGCCAGTCTGCCGTACTCCAAATGTCTGTCAGAAATCCAAGTAACGCACGAAGCAAAAGTAACGCTCTATCTACTCCAGTCGCACAGTCACTTGCAAGTAAGTAACAAACTTTCTGGTTTCACTAATAGTGGAAGACCTCATCGGTCCTCCGTAAGGAGGGGGGAGTTGTGACGTGGTATTTTATACCCCGTCACATGGGTTGAATATCGCTCTCCTTATTTTCAGAATGTCGTAAAAAGTAACGAAAACACGTCTGGGGCCAATACTCCAAAAAGAACAACTAATTAATTTCTAAGTGAGACTTAATTATTAAGCTAATTCCTGTCTTTTTTTTTATCTTTGTATCGCACTACGAGAGCTACCTTCAGCGACACCGCTTCGAGGGAACCGAATATCGCGAAGCCAAGGTCACGTACCGGGTCAACAGCCAACTATCGTCAACTGCAACAGATCGGATACCGCAAAGTCAACTTCAGATGGATGCCTACCTAGGTTGCGTACAGGGTCGTGCGTGAAGCACAACGAAGACCTCCGATCATTTAGACTTATCGGCCAGGAGCCGAACCATTGCTACAACGCCACTGCCGCATGGATGCATCGTAGACGGCGTACAGGGCTGTGCGTCAAAACACAATCAAGCCTCCCGTCGCGGTACTTATCAGCCTGGAGCTGAACCAGCATAATATCTACTGTCTCGCCTACTATACCGCAGAATCGTAGCTGTCTACAAACCTACGATTATCGAAGGACTGCATCGTGAGGACAAGCCCGAGAAACCGTGGTGGACCACGCCGGACTGATGGTCTTAAGGATGGGAACCCTGCGTGTAAATCATCACCATCAGGAAGGCTCGGTGCAACAGTGCCGTAGGGCCCGCACCGAGTTGCAGTACCGGAGAGATAGTCAGCGCGGGGAGTACTAGCACTGCATAAGTTGACGACGCACCAATCTCGAATTCTGCAAAGTATCGATACCGCAACAATGTGAGTAGGATCATTCTTCTCGTCGTCGTTCCTAGATCTCTCGCACACATCGATACCGCAACACCGTGAGGGGTAGGCCTTCCCCTCTCGCGAGGACCGCAAGCAGCTGACCGTAGCCCTCCCACATATCGCTCGACGGATCGATAATTCTCTACAGGACAACGTGGGAGGAGGAGACACCCAGGGATGGACTATCGCCCATCTACACCTGTTGACCCGTACCACGTGACCCTCTGGCCCAATTATCGATCACCGAACACCGGAAGAGGATCACGTGATGAAATCTCGCCGAAAATCGACCGGGATCGTCAGGATCGCCGCTCGTCTCTTCACACTCTACGTCCAGCTATTAATCTCGCCAGACGTGCTTTCGTACCTTTTATTATCGCTCTCTCTATATCACTTTTATACTCTAACTTCAGTGCTTCTACCTTTTCGCTACTACCTGTCTCTACGCTTTCTTCTATCTTCTATTTTCGTAAGTGAGGTTTTTCTATCTATTTTGTGAAGCCACGAATTTACTTGCTTTATATCTTTTTCTCTCTTTTCTTACCTATTATCGATTTTCTCTCTTTTATCTCGCAGTTTGCTCTGCGTGAGCCGCGTGGGCTCGTATCGTATTCTCTTCTTATCTCTTATCTTATTCTCTCCCTTATTATCGAATATTGCAAGTCATTTCGCGACTGGTTAGTTTACTATTATTTGTAGTGACTATTATCTATTTCCTTGGTTTATCTTGTTTGAATGATTTTCTTGATATCGCTGACTAGCAGCGCCTTACTTATGCTTTCGTAAAATATCTCTGAATACCGTATTTTATTCGAATCTCTGATTTATCGTTCTCAGTAGTGATTGTTAAATCAATTAGCTTATAAAGTCTCTAATTTTGTCTCTTATTTCGCTTCTCGCTATCTGATGTCTATTTTCTCTCTGTATCTCTGTTATAAATTCTCAAATATTGTTTCTTTGATTTCTTAATATGTTACCGATTTGAATATTACCGAATATCTTTCTGATTTAACTACTATCGAATATCTTGGAGGAATTATATCGTAAGCGTACCGCGTGCGCGATCTTATATAGCTGCGCGGTATAGCCGTTGTTCTCTTTTGACATTGGAGTATTGTGCCGTACCGAATAACACCTTTTTCATCGCTTTCTTTGCTAATACCGCTGTTACGTAGTTTGTCCGTAGATCTCTAGTTTGTAATATATCGCATTATAATATTTTGTTCTCTATAATACCTGTTCTTGACACGTCAAGATACCCATTTCTTGCTTATCGTAATTATAATATTTCGTCGTATCGCATATATCGCAAGCTAGAACCTACGTATTTCTCTAATTTCTCTTGTAATTTCTATCGTAATTTCTTCCGTAATTTCTATCATACCTGTTTTATATTATTTCGCTATACTTGATTATTTCTGACTTCACTTCAAATATCGAATTATCTAACTGACTTGTAATCCTTGCCTTCTATTAATTGTCATATCTTTTGTTACCGATTAATTGTAATATCTTTTGCTTCTCGATTAACTATAATATCTTTTGCTTTTCGACTCACTATAATATCTCTTGCCTTCTTTTGCCAATTGTATTCTCGCATCTTTTATCTATTATCGTGCCTCATTATTGTTACACATTGCTGCGATTATTCTGTATTTCTATGTAATTATATCTTTCTCGCCATACTATGCTACTTGATTTGAATTGTGACAATTAGTTTAAGAACTTTAGATTGTGCATTGCATGCTAGCCTAATTCTTATCTGCTTTGTAAACTTGCTGATTGTTATACCGAGTAATAGTATCGCGATCACCCGCTTCATACCGCTAAATTACTGGAATAATTGTATCGCTACCGTGCTACCTCTGAACTCACTCTATCTCTGGCTGTATCTGAATTTCTCTACTTGCTTTTTTTAATACTGTTGAAAAAGGCGCCGTATAATGGCGATTGTATGCTCATGCGCAGAGACTGTTCTCTAGTCACTTTCTTGCTGTATAGTTACTTTTCTCTCTCAGTTGATACGAGCACTGCGCTGCTCGCTCTATCTCAGTCTCTTGCGACAAGTTTGATCGAACACGCGGAAAACCTTTTTTCTCTTATAAAATACATATTTCTTTTTCGTTCACTTCGTTTCTTGTGTTTTTTTTTTACACCTTATCCAACCGGTTATGGGCCCAGGTGCGCTTGTGAGTGTGTGAAAGAAAAGGAAATAAGACTTTGCGATAAACTATCCAGCCAAAGAAATAAGTCGGGCGTGGTTTAGCCGGCATTGTGGTTTTGTATGTGCGCGTGTCGATGAGAACAGAGCGTCGAGTGTGTTCGTTTTTTTTGAGCCTTGTCGCTGTACAAGAACGCCGCCGAGCGTAGCATATAAAGTAGACAGCAGTGTGTATGTGCCACAGTGAGTGTGCGTCTCGTTAAGAAGCTTCGCTGCTGTTGCGAATAGAGATCTGACAATAGTGTGTGTGCGTGCGTATACAACGCTAACGCCGTATAGCCCGAGTACATTGTCGTCCCGCGCGCGAAGACGATAGAGAGAACACGCGTGCCCCGTATATAACATCGCGAGTTCAAAAATGAACGAGTCAACGAATATTCCGTTTGCGCACAAGCTGAACGGAAGTAATTATAAATTATGGAAGTTCCAAATAGACGCGGTTCTTCGTGGAAAAGGACTCGCGAAATATGTGAAGGAAGTGGTGACAGCCGATGCGACGTCGGCTCAGAAAGAAACTTTCAGCACCAACGATGGGAAAGCGATGGCAATTTTGATCGCGTCCCTGGAAAGTGACGAGGCGCAACACGTTTTGACGTGTTCGACGGCAAAGGAAATCTACGATAAGCTCAGTGCGATTTATGCAAAAAGAAGTGAAGTCAGTATTATGACCCTATACGAGGAATATTTTGGTCTGAAAATGGCCGAAGATGAGTCCGTAACGGCCTATGTATCCAAGGTGATGAAGATAGCGGCGGAGATTGAAGATCAGGGAGAAACGTTGTCGGACAATATAAAGATGTCCAGGATCATCAGCAGTTTACACCCGCGTTTTCAAAACTTCAAAACAGTGTGGTTTAACATAAAAGAAGGCCGCGATCTAAATAACTTGCTGTCACGTCTGAGACAAGAGGAAGACCAGCTGAATAAAAGCAGTGTCGCGGACGGCGCGGCGTTCGTCGCTCGGAGAAATATAGGAAATCGAGCCTCAATCTCCGAGAAAAAGAAGGTTACGGAGTGTCACAGCTGTGGCGAGACAGGCCATTGGTACCGTGAATGTCCGCAGAAGCAAAAAAAGGGCAGCACCGAAAAGAAAAATCCCGTTGCGTTCGTGGCATCAATGAGTGAGATCCAAAATGTTGCGGCCAAAGATGTATGGATCGTTGACTCGGGTGCATCGCAACATATGACAAGTCGAAGAGAATGGTTCAGCGAATTGAGTGAGATTTCGTCGGGAAAGTGTGTTCGAGTTGCGAGCAACGATAAACTCCCGATCCGTGGACACGGCTCGATACATACGTCAATGTGGAATGGCAGAAGTTGGGAAGCGTGTGTTCTGGAGAACGTGCAGTATGTGCCTGGTCTCGGACCAAACCTTTTTTTCAACCGGCACAGTAACCTCGCGTGGGTTTGTGATGGTTGAAAGAGAGCATGACTGTGAGTTGCGATACCCGGATGGAAAGGTGGCTGTGATTGGCATCAAGGACAACCTAAATCAGTATCGATTGGGGTTTCGTTTCGAAAAGGAAACAGTGGGGAACAGTGCAACGGTGGCACCGCTTCGTAGATGGCATGAAAGACTCGGACACCTGGGTGTGAATGTGATTAAAGACATGGCGAAGAATAACGTTGTGGATGGCGTATCTCTGTCGGATAAAAATAAATTTTTCTGCGGAGATTGTGCTGTGGGAAAAATGCATCGAGTCTCTCACCCATCAGCAGAGGAACGCGATTGTCAGCCTGGTGAGAGACTTCATGCAGATGTTTGTGGCCCAATGAGTGTCACGTCAGTGGGAGGATACAGATACCTCCTGGTGTTCAAAGATGAAGCCACGAGCTTCCGCTACGTTTACTTCCTCGCTCATAAGTCTGACGTCAGCAGCAAAATTGGTGATCAGCTTGCAGCGGTGGAAGTCGTGACTGGACGACGAGTAAAATCCATTCGAACGGACAACGGACTAAAGTTTGTCAACGAGAGAATTGGCAAAATGTTACGAGAGAAGGGTGTATCGCACGAACGCACGTCTCCTTACACGCCAGAGCAGAATGGGCGTGTAGAGCGAGAAAATCGAACGATTCAAGAATCAGCGAGGACGATGTTGCTAGCGAGTGGACTCCAGACAAGCTTGTGGCCCGAAGCGGTTCGAACCGCCGTATATATCCTGAACAGAACTCCGAACTCTCGCGACACGAGCAAGACACCTTTCGAGCAATGGTTCGGTGCGAAGCCTAATCTAAGCCATCTCAAAGTTTTCGGTACAAAAGCATACGTCCACGTTCCCAAAGAGACTGGAAGAAAGAAGTGGGATCCGAGAGCGAAAGAGGTTTATCTCGTGGGTTACGAATCGACAACAAAAAACTACCGACTGTACGACCCGATAAAGAAGAGAGTGATCGTCAGCTGTGACGTAAGATTTGACGAGGACGTCACCACAAGGTTGTCAGAGGAGGCAGAACTGAAGGAAGTCGACGTCAGCGATGCGGAGAGCGAAGAAGAAGTTCATCAACGAAGCGAGAGAACTGTTGAGAACAAAAATAATGGAGAATCAACGACCTCGGAAGAGTTCAATGAAGCGGTTGAGGACGAAAGTCGGTACAATCTGCGACCCTATGTATATGAGCCAGACCGATATGAAGCAACGGGTAATAGCGCCATCATCGAGGAAGTTAGTACGTATGAAGAAGCAGTCAGCTCCAAGGATGCGGTGAAATGGAAGCAAGCGATGAATGAAGAGCTCGAGGCCTTGGAGAAGAACGAGACTTGGGAACTTGTGCCACGACCGTCTGGACGGAACGTCGTTACATGTAAGTGGGTCTACAAGGTAAAACCTATACCAGGCACCACCGAAGTCAAAGCAAAAGCTCGCTTGGTTGCAAGAGGCTTCACTCAGCGTGAGGGAGTAGACTACACCGAAGTTTTTTCACCCGTCGTGAGATATGACTCGGTAAGAATCATGCTGTGCCTTGCAGCGAGAAAAGACTTGGAGATCGCTCAGTTCGACGTCAAGACGGCGTTTCTTAACGGTGATCTAAAAGAAGAGATATTCATGGAGCCCCCGAAGGGACTCAACGTCGCCAACGAGAAACTGGTGTGTCGCCTGAAGAAAGCCCTGTATGGACTGAAACAAGCCTCCAGAGCATGGAACGAGACGTTTACGAGGTGCCTGAAGAAGTTCAATTTGGAACCGAGCACAGCAGATCCGTGCGTATTCTGTGGATTAATCGGCGGAAACAAGTTATATTTGCTGCTTTATGTAGACGACGGTTTGGTGCTATCCAAGAGCAGCGAAGCGATCGACCAACTGCTGAGCTACATGAAGAGAAGCTTCGAAATGACCACTGGTGATTGCCAGTACTACGTGGGCATGGAGATTAAAAGAGACCGGGTAAAGAAGAGCATCAGCATCGGACAACGAGCGTATGTCGAGAAGTTGGTGTTGAAGTTCAACCTGGGAGACGCAGTCCCGATGAGCACACCGGCTGATGCGAGTGTGAAGCTTGTGAAGAACCAAAGTGAAAAATCAGTGAGTTTTCCATACCGTGAAGCGGTAGGATCGCTCTTGTATGCAGCGTTGGTGTCCAGACCGGACATTGCGTTTTCAGTGGGAGCCGCAAGCCGTTTTCTGGAGAACCCGGGTGTCGAACAAGTTACAGCAGTCAAACGTATACTGAGATACTTAAAGGCGACTCCTGAACTTGGAATTGTTTATGAGTCTGCGACGCCACTGACTGGGTACACAGATGCGGACTTCGCCGGCATGGAAACACGTCAGTCAACAACCGGTTTTGTGTTCATTATGGGAGGTGGACCAGTGACCTGGCGCAGCCAGAGACAAAAAAAGGTCACATTGTCGACCACCGAGGCAGAGTATGCAGCAGGTTGTGAAGGAGCACGTGAGGCTTGTTGGATCCGACAATTGCTCAAAGATGTTAACGAAGAGTCACATGATCCAACACCGTTGTACATCGACAATCAAAGCACCTTAAGAATGATAAAAAATCCGGAGGTACATGCTAGAACAAAGCACTTTGATGTCCAGCTGCATTTCATTCGAGAGGCGAGTGAATCGGGGATCGTTGCAGTGAAATATGTGCCTAGTGATGAACAACTGGCGGACGTTCTTACTAAGCCACTAACGAGAGACAAATTTATAAAAAATATTGAGAGTTTGAACGTAACGAATGTATACGGCGAGTGGGAGTGTTGAAAAAGGCGCCGTATAATGGCGATTGTATGCTCATGCGCAGAGACTGTTCTCTAGTCACTTTCTTGCTGTATAGTTACTTTTCTCTCTCAGTTGATACGAGCACTGCGCTGCTCGCTCTATCTCAGTCTCTTGCGACAAGTTTGATCGAACACGCGCAAAACCTTTTTTCTCTTATAAAATACATATTTCTTTTTCGTTCACTTCGTTTCTTGTGTTTTTTTTTTACACCTTATCCAACAAATACAATTGATACTATTACCATTTTCTTTAATATTGTGTTTTATCGACTTGGATACGACCCATCCCCTCTACCATTATCTTTACCTGCTGAGTGAGCTGTGCAAAACCGTCGTAGAATCTGATCTATTTCGTCATATCGTATTCTCTAACTATCGTATCTCTGACGCTACTGCGTCTGGCGCCCAACATTTATCTCTTTTTCTAATTATCGTTTATTCCGTGATCAGATCAGTACCTGCGCCGTAGGGTAGCGTGATTATCCCTCCCTCAAGAATTATCGCTAATTTTCTTTTTACCTATAATAATCACGTTGCAATATATATATATATATATATATATACATAGATATCAGAACTTTTTCGTCGAATAATGGTCATTGTAGAAAATATTTTTTTTATTATTTCAAAAACATGTGATGCAACGTTTCGAGAGGCCGTGGCCAATCATCTTCAGGCATTCTGACAAAACAAAAAAAAAATAAATAACAAACAAACTTCTTGTTGTTTCACAATGTGTTTTTTTAAAAACTAGATTAAAATAATAATATATTTAATATGTAATTTTTTAACTGTCAACATGTTAGAAACCATGTGACATGAAAAACGGATTTTTGTGTTATTTATATTAATAAAATTTACATTAATTACACTGATAAATAGCACATTATATACACTTTTGAAAACAAAAATTTTAACAATTTATATTACTAAGAATAACTTTACTATATGACGTGTTGTGTACTCGACATGACGGGAGGAAGTGAGGTAATTGTAATCACTGTACGTAGTCCAAAAGGATAAGAGATAGGGGGTATAGCTAATTTTATAAATAGTCAACAATGGTAAGGTGGTCTGTTTTGATTAGAGTCTATTTTGAACCGTGGATTAGTTCATTATATAAATGGCTCAAATGTTGAATGTCAGTTTTTTTGTTAATGGTAATATCTGTTTTTTTACTTATATGCAACATCTCCTTTATGTTTCTTTTAAACCAATTAGATTCTATAGTGAGAACACTAGCGTTAGCAAAATCAAAGGTGTGACCTAAGTCCAGAGAATGTGCAGCTAAAGCACAACAATCATGTTCATGGTTTTTAATTTTTGATTTGTGGCCCGATATTCTGTTCTTCAGATGTTGTGATGATTGACCTATATAGATTTTTTTAGAGTTGTTGCATGCGATTTGATACACAGTGTTGATTTGCTCTAGGGTGGGTGTTTTTGATTTTAGAGATGTAAACAGATTTTGGGTATTGTTGGTTATTTTGTACGTAACGGAAATTCCTTCTTTCTTTAGTAAGTTTTTTATTTGTACTGATAGGTCTTCTACGTACAGTATTGCAGCCATGATTTTATTGGATTGGTCTTTTGAGTTTAACCAACTTATAGAATTGTACTTTTTTTCGATTCCGTTTTCTTTTATATTTTTTATAAGTTTTAGTGGAAAGTTATTGGCTAGTAATGTTTTTTCTATTATTTTCAGATTTTTTGTTATAAATTTGGGATGTGATATATGTAAACATCTGTCAAAGAGGCCTATAGCCACTGATTTTTTGAATTGTAGAGGATGTTTCGAAAAAAAGTTTATGTATTTACCTGACCAACTGTCTTTGTGATACCAGTTTAGTATGATAGCGTTGTTAAAATTAATGACTGTTGTATCTAAAAAATGAATAGAATTCATTTTTTTTCATTTTTTAGATACAACAGTCATTAATTCATTTTTTTTCATTTTTGAGATACAACAGTCATTAATTCATTTTTTTTCATTTTTTAGATACAACAGTCATTAATTAATAAAAAATATAAAAGAAAACAGAATCGAAAAAAAGTACAACTCTATAAGTTGGTTAAACTCAAAAGACCAATCCAATAAAATCATGGCTGCAATACCGTACGTAGAAGACCTATCAGTACAAATAAAAAACTTACTAAAGAAAGAAGGAATTTCCGTTACGTACAAAATAACCAACAATACCCAAAATCTGTTTACATCTCTAAAATCAAAAACACCCACCCTAGAGCAAATCAACACTGTGTATCAAATCGCATGCAACAACTCTAAAAAAATCTATATAGGTCAATCATCACAACATCTGAAGAACAGAATATCGGGCCACAAATCAAAAATTAAAAACCATGAACATGATTGTTGTGCTTTAGCTGCACATTCTCTGGACTTAGGTCACACCTTTGATTTTGCTAACGCTAGTGTTCTCACTATAGAATCTAATTGGTTTAAAAGAAACATAAAGGAGATGTTGCATATAAGTAAAAAAACAGATATTACCATTAACAAAAAAACTGACATTCAACATTTGAGCCATTTATATAATGAACTAATCCACGGTTCAAAATAGACTCTGATCAAAACAGACTACCTTACCATTGTTGACTATTTATAAAATTAGCTATACCCCCTATCTCTTATCCTTTTGGACTACGTACAGTGATTACAATTACCTCACTTCCTCCCGTCATGTCGAGTACACAACACGTTATATAGTAAAGTTATTCTTAGTAATATAAATTGTTGAAATTTTTGTTTTCAAAAGTGTATATAATGTGCTATTTATCAGTGTAATTAATGTAAATTTTATTAATATAAATAACACAAAAATCCGTTTTTCATGTCACATGGTTTCTAACATGTTGACAGTTAAAAAATGATATATTAAATATATTATTATTTTAATCTAGTTTTTAAAAAAACACATTGTGAAACAACAAGAAGTTTGTTTGTTATTTATTTTTTTTTTGTTTTGTCAGAATGCCTGAAGATGATTGGCCACGGCCTCTCGAAACGTTGCATCACATGTTTTTGAAATAATAAAAAAAATATTTTCTACAATGACCATTATTCGACGAAAAATTTCTGATATCTACGAAACCACATGGTCACGAAAACTGCACTTCCTATATATATATATATATGGGAACTTCTCCGGGTGAACAAGAGCGGCGAAAAACCTCGTCACAAGATATATATATATATATATCTTGTGACGAGGTTTTTCGCCGCTCTTGTTCACCCGGAGAAGTTCCCAAGAGTTAACCTGGTGCACAATGATTCGGCAACCCGCGATGCACTCTGCAGCTTACCAAAGCTATCGCGAAATTTTGTTGGGCGCCTGGCGTGATAAACACGCCTCGAATCTTTACCTTCGCAATTCCTCGGCTATCCTTCTCTATGCCAGGTAGCTCAGTACCGCGGAGAGGGGGGTGGGTAGTTTTGCGGAGAGAAAGAACGGACACTCGACACGATTCAGAATTTACCAAAATAAAATAAAATAATATATTCAAAAAAAAATCGAAGCGATACAAAACAAAAGGACAAAGAAACAGATACTCAATTCGCCTCCCGCGATTCCACCAACAAAATAGAAAGAAAATCGAATCTTAACTAGACCTTAAATCTACGTGCGCTAGTCGCGTTCCTCGTCTCAACGGGATCAACAAAACAAAAATCAAAATACCGAAAATCGACAACGATACGAACACGCTACTCGTGATCGTCCTTCCCTTAATTATAAATATCGGCGCTATTCGCCAAACCCTAACAGAATTATCGCGCTAATCGCAAAACATACCCTACAAGTACTCGACAGTAATTCTTACTTAACAACTTAAATCGAGGCGATTAATCGCGACGCATCCGAAACTTCACTATCTGCCGAAACAAACCAAACAAGGAAACTAAAAATAATAACCCAGCCAAACAGAGCGCTCACACTTAGCGATACGCGACCTACACGAGAGGTGACACTTTCTGAACACGCGAACGCGACTTGACCCTGTGCAGCGGAATTTGGGCTGCTCGCAAATAACAAAACGAATGACTCTACTCAACATGTACAATATCCAAAATTGACTCGATACGTTATCGCAAAAAAAAACAAAATCAAGATCAAGCTCCGGCCACCAAACAGGGAAGTCGGCAAACGAATTTCGAGTAATTTCGCAATTCAGTCTTACAATGGCCAACCGTTACTCGGTGCGCCGTTCTAACTCGTTCTCGAAATTAGTCCGCAGAAATTTATAAGCGCTTACCACTACGCAGCCAAATCAGGAATCCCCCAACTTGGCAGTCGGACATCCTTCGCTTTTCTGGGTCCTTGTTTTTTTTTTTTTTTTTTTTTGCTTTTCACCCAACTCGCGACTCCCAAAAACTGAATGCGTATGCTCTTTTCGATTCTCTGGACTACAAACAAAATTCCTTTCTCGAACGCCAGGTCTCAAGTGTCTCGCTTTCGCCACGCGGAGCCGGAATTCCGGCTTAGCCTCCTCGTTTTCGAAATTCCTCGCATTCCATTGGGAGGTCGGTTACGCAATTCTTAAATCTAGCTTATCGCTAACGTAGGTTTCCGCTGTCGCGGGTCGCTGATTGGCCGTCCATCTCCCCGGTTCTCCGCCGTCACCAATGACGGGCGGATTGTGCGGTTGTCGACGGGATGGTGTGTCGCAAGGAAGGTAGGCTACGGTTCGCTGGCCAACAGCGGGAATCTCGTCCGCCTCGGTTTCCCTCGGGGCAGAGCTCTACGTTGGCGCTCCCTCCGTAGCCTCGTGTGAGACCCTCCGCTCGTGATGTACCCTCCGTCGAGGTCCTCCGTCGTGACGGTCTCGAGGTGGTCGAATTCGTCGTCCATTTCCCTGGTTGGTGTCGTATATGCTCGAGAAAAAAAAATAAACAAAAGAACCTGTAATACTTAACTCGCTAGCCTGTAAAGTGTCCTCTCTCAGAGTTTCGGATGCGTGACCCTTGTCCTGGCGCTCTTTACGAATTAGATAATCATTCTTGTCGCGAAATCCCTAGTTAGAGTCCCGCCTAAGGTTCGGGGAGCTACTGGTAACGAGCATCACAAAAAAAAATGCCACGTTACAATCTTTATAGATATATATATATGACAAGGTAAAAAAAAGGTACACTATATATTATGGTATATGAATATTCAGTAAAAAATGGCGGACGGCCGGTAATGATACTTATTTATATCGGAATGGTATATATATTTATAACAAGGAAAATGGTATACTATATATTATGGTATACTATATATTATGGTATACTATATATTATGGTATACTAATATTTAGTAAACGGCGGACGGCCGGTAATGATACGTATATATATCGGAACGGTATATATATATATACATATGACGGAACGGTGTATATATTTCGGCGGAAGGCCGGACAGGTTAGTAAACGGCGGACGGCCGGTAATGATACGTATATATATCGGAACGGTATATATATATATACATATGACGGAACGGTGTATATATTTCGGCGGAAGGCCGGACAGGTTAGTAAACGGCGGACGGCCGGTAATGATACGTATATATATCGGAACGGTATATATATATATACATATGACGGAACGGTGTATATATTTCGGCGGAAGGCCGGACAGGTGATTCTATGGTGTGATATAGATATATGCGGCTAGCATAATCTATTCACACTTCCAACTACGAGATAACAGTCGTGCCTGTTACCTGGATGAGTCTGAGCCTGGTGTAGCAGAGACTGGTTTTACAGTGGGCCAAACGGCCCTCCATAAGGGTTGGTTCGCGGAACCCTTGATGCGAGCAGCGCGCGTGCCTGGCGGGCACTTAGGGCCCTTAGGGGTTGCGCGCGGCTCGTAAGGGTTGCGCGCGGCTCGTAGGGGTTGCGCGCGGCTTGAAGGGTTCGGGGCCTAGTGACGCGGTGGCGGCAGCGGGTCGATTTCAGGAATTGGTTAACGGGTGAACAGGTGTTCGGCCCGACTGCCGATTGCCTCGTCACACCTTCTTTCTTTCCGCTTTTCGACTACCTGTCTCTACGCTTTTCCTGTATCTTCTATCTTCGTAGGTGAGGTTTTTCTTTTATCTATTTCGTGAAGCCACGAATTTACTTGCTTTATATCTTTTTCTCTCTTTTCTTGCCTATTATCGATTTGCTCTCTTTTATCTCGCAGTTTGCTCTGCGTGAGCCACGTGGGCTCGTATCGCATTCTCATATTATCTCTTATATCTTATTCTCTCTTTCTAATATCGAATATTGCAAGTAATTTCGCGACTGGTTAGTTTACTATTAATTTGTAGTGACTATTATCTATTTCCTTAATTTATCTTGTTTGAATGATTTTCCTGATATCGCTGAATAGCAGCGCCTTACTTATGCTTTAGTAGAATATCTCTGAATATCGTATCTTATTCGAAACTCTTATTTATTGTTCTCAGTAGTGATTGGTAAATCAATGAGCTTATAAAGTCTAATTTTGTCTCTCATTCCGTTCTCGCTATCTAATATCTATTTTGTCTTCATCTCTTTTATAATTTCTCAAATATCGTTTCTGTGATTTCTTAATATTTTTCGGATTTAAATATTATCGAATATCTTTCTGATTTAATTATTATCGAATATCTTGGAGTAATTATATCGTAAGCGTACCGCGTGCGCGATCATACATCGCTGCGCGGTATAGCCGTTGTTCTCTTTTGACATTGGAGTATTGTGCCGTACCGAATAACACCTTTTTCATCGCTTTCTTTGCTAATACCGCTGTTACGTAGTTTGTCCGTAGATCTCTAGTTTGTAATATATCGCATTATAATATTTTCTTTCTATAATACCTGTTCTTGACACGTCGAGATATCTATTTCTTGATTATCGTGATTATAATATTTCGTCGTATCGCATACATGAGCGGATCCACGTCACTTCACTCAAAAAAAAAAACCGTCAAGTCACGGCTCTTTGCGCCATTTGAAATATCCGTAGTACTATGTAAAAAAAAATACAATTTCAAGGATTTTGAATTTTTTTCAAAAATGGCCGAGTTCGAGCTATGTAAAGTTTTGTATACCACTGTTGCACTGCTATGTTTGAAAATTCATATCTCCGAAAGTATGCATCGGAGCGGACTGATCCTGCAATCGTTCTGTTCGTAAAAGAATGCGCTTTGATAAAAAAAAATTTATTTGAAAAAAAAAAACATTTCTTTCAATATTTTTTTACCGTTTTTTTTTTTTTTGATTTTGCTGCCATTTCCGCGGGACTAACAACAATTCATGGAGATAATTTTTTTCGGATACCTGTATCCTTCCTCTTTGATCCCAAAAAAAAAAAAAAATTGATGGAGAAGTTGCCAGGGCTGAAGAAAAAAAATGAAACGTCTCGTCGCGCGTCACCGCGCGCGCCGGTCCACGTCAGCGCTACTCCGCGAACTCGGTGTGTTGTGTATATGTATATGTATCGAAGTGAGGAGGTCAGTCACATAATTCCAGGTCAAAGAAGCTGCATAACCGTTGAAAGAAATGGTGAAAAAATATCGGTTCAGAAGCATCTGATGTTGAATAATTTGAGAGAATTGTATCGGTTATTACGTGATCGTTATCCGGGTAAAAAAATCGGTGTTTGTAAATTTGCAGAGTTGGTGAATTTTTAGTAGTATGCGATTTCGCTGAGAATTATGCATTTGTTGTACAAGATTCCACGCAAGGGTTTCACTAGACCAATAATCAGGTGACTATTCATCCAATCGTGGTTTACCATAAAATTTACGCCGACGATCAGTTGAGACATTTTAGTTTTGTGATAATTTCAGAGCATCTGAAACATCATACAGTCGCGATTCATTTATTTCAAAAAAAGTTGATCAACTTTATCAGAGAGAAGTTTCAAAATTCGATTCCTATAGAGAAAATAATTTATTTCTCTGATGGAGCAGCTTCCCAATATTAGAACAAAAAGAAATTTCATAAACATAACACATCACTTCGAAGACTTTCAATGCGAAGCCGAATGGTATTTTTTTGCTACATCACATGGAAAATGGCCGTGTGATGGTGTTGGTGGAACTGTTAAGAGATTAGCTTTGCGTACGAGTTTACAACTGATTGGCAATTCCGATCCTATCCAAACACCGCTGGATCTATATAATTGGGCAGGTTCTTATTTTCGGAGCATATCTTTTGCGTACTGTACGTCTGCAGAATATCAAGCGGAAGAATCTATTTCACAAAATCGATTCGATAAAGCCTTGACAGTTCGTGGCACTCTAAAATTACATGCGGTTATTCCAGTATCTCATAAACTCATCAAAACAAAATTATTTTCCGCATCAGAAAAATTTGATTCGACGAAAATTATGAATTAATTTCGAACAGAGGTTGGCTACTAAGCGTTATCCTGCGAATCATCGCTGAAAATATCGGCCCTTTTCAGAGCCACCAACATATTGCAAGATTATCTATCAGTCATGTAACACAAACTGAGTGAAATAGAATTAAACCCAATTTCAGCACAGGAGTGCTCAACGAACCATAACCGTACTGGAATTCTCAGAACAGGTATACAGTTTAACTCCAAGAAAGGATGACCAGTGGACGGATACTTAAGGGCTAAGGTGGTTAATATCTATTTCCGTAGAATGGATAGCCCGGGTAAGTGGAAGAGCATCAAATCAAATTGAACTCCACTTTATCGTATATAATATACGCAACACACCGATTTCGCGGGAGTAGCGCTGACGTGGATCGGCGCGCGCGGTGACGCGCGACGAGACGTTTCATTTTTTTTCTCCGGCCCTGGTAACTTCTCTATTGGGCAGGTAGATAAATTGTTCAGGCGTCTATTTATTATATGACACAAGTTTCTTTATTTGTGATTTACAAAATACGCATGGATTTGCACAACCTCGTGTGCGCGTCGGACGGCAGCGAGATTCAGACTAGCTCGCACCGGAAGGGGTTGAGTCCAGTCGACCCGAGGATCTAACGATCGATATTGTAGGGTGTCGATAAATCAGATACTTTGCTATCCTAACACCCCCCCACAAAGTTGTATCCTCACTCGCGTAATTCGATCATTCCAAGTCCATTTTGGCACAACACGTGTTTAGGTCCGGTTAATCCTTTTGTCAAAATGTCTGCCGGCATCTCGTTAGTTGACATATATTGCAACTTGATCGAGCCCGATGCGCAATGATCTCGGATAAAATGATGTCGTAAGTCGATGTGCTTCGTCCGTGAGTGATGCACACCGGCGTTGTGGACTAATCGTTGCGCTCCTTGATTGTCGTTGTACAGCGTAATGTGATCGCATGGTATATGCATGTCGCTTAATAGGCTTTTGACGTAGATTGATTCTTTCGTTGCCTCAGACATTGCCATATACTCGGCTTCTACACTTGATAGTGCGACTGTGCGTTGTTTTCGCGCTTCCCAGCACACCGCTGCTCCTGCGAGGATGAACGCGTATCCAGAATACGATCGTCTATCGACGATGTTTGTTCCCCAATCCGCGTCGACCACTCCATACAGCTGTCTAGTTGTCTTGCGGTACTGGAGTCCATGATCTGCGGTACCTCTCAGATATCTGAGAATTCTTTTAGCTGCCACCCAATGTTCCGCAGAGTAATTGGTGTTGAATTGGCTCATGAAGTTTACCGCGTAAGCTATATCAGGCCTCGTCGTTACTGCGAGATACATCAGCGCTCCAATGAGGCACTGATACGGGTATTGCTTCATTATCTTTTAATTTGCTTGCGATGGTTTAGTCAATTGTACGTTGGTGTCGATCGGAGTCTTTGCTGGTTTGCAGTCTTGCATTCCAAAGCGTTCGAGAATTTCCTCAGTGTACTTACGTTGCGTTAGGCAAACGCTGTTGTCGGTTTCGTCCTGCTGAATCTCGATTCCGAGGCAATAGTTTACAGGACCCAGATCTTTCATTTCGAATGATTCTGCTAGCGAGTATTTTATGTCCTTCAGCCAGTTTGTATCATTCGTTGCGATCAATATATCGTCGACGTATATCGAAATTATCATCATTCGATTTTTCCGTTGCGATATAAATAAACATGGATCCTGTTCCGTTGGTTGCATCCCAAGTTGCTTCAGTTTCATTGTAATTCTGCGATACCATTGAAGTCCCGATTGTCGCAGTCCGTAGAGTGCCTTTTTTAGTAGGCACACACTGTCTTGGTCTTTGTTTAGGTCTGCCAACCAGCGCTCAGAGATTTTTAAAATGTCTTTTTTACGTATCAATTCAGCGCTTGAACCAACACGTTTCCCTGCCGTAATTTTCGTTAAGATTTCCCGTAGTAGCTCGGGTACCTCCATGTATACGTCTTCTTTCAGTTCGCCGTTGAGATAGGCTGTTACTACATCCATTTGATGGATTTGTAGGCCTTGTTCTGCTGCCAGCGCCGCTAGGATTCGGCTTGCGGTGGCGCTCGCCACTGGAGAATATGTTTCACGGAAATTTTCTCCCGGTCGTTGCGCGCATCCTCGTGCAACGAGACGTACTTTCTTTTTCGTGGCGAGTCCATTTTCTTTAGTGCGGAAGACGAATCTACTGCTAATTACCTTGCGGTTATCCGGTCTTAGCACGATTTCCCATGTGTTATTGCGTATCTGTGCGAGGTATTCGTCTTCTAAAGCTGTTCGCCAGGCCTCGACATCGTCGCTTTGTTTAGCTTCTTGCCACGTTATTGGATCGTGCGTTGTTGTAAGATTGCACTCCGTGAATACTTCGTCCTCCAGCTCTTCTTGTGCTGGCTCGGAATCATCGCTCGAATTGTTGTCGTTCTCGTTGTCTTCTCTCTGCTCGTTGTCTTCTTCTTCGTCGTTTGCCGGTGGATGATATGTTTTTCTAGGTCTTCCGACCAATCCGGAGCGAAGTAACCTTGGTCGTCCTCTACCGCGTTTCGACGCTCTAGACGGTTCAGGGGTTCCCACCGCCACTGCCTTGCGTTTACGCGTTCGCGGCTCGAGCGAGGGATTTTCGCATTTTTCGCCGCTTGTCCCTTGTTTCGGTTCGGTTTCGTTTGAATTTAAGTCGATTTTCGCGCTCGGCTCTTCGTTATTTTCGTTCTCGAGAAATTCTTGATGTTCGCGCTCGAACACTAATTCGTTTGCAAATGAGACGTCTCGACTCGTGAATATTTTACGCGATTTCGGTAGCCACACGCGATAAGCTTTTGATTCGTTTGAATATCCCACGAAAACACCCTCTTCCGATCGTGACTCGAATTTCCCCTTTTGATTGTTTTTTTTCAACACGAATGCCTTCGTATCAAACACTCGAAAATATATCACCGTGGGCGTTTTGCTTTTCCAAAGTTTATACGGTATTTCTCCATTTAATGATTTCGTTACACATCGATTTCTTACATAGCACGCCGTATTTACCGCCTCTGCCCAGAATGTCGAGGGAACGTTAGCTTGATGCATCATACACCTCGCCATTTCGACTAGTGTTCTATTTTTTCTCTCAGCCAGGCCGTTCTGTTGAGGGGTGTACGGTGCCGTGAGCCTTCTTGCGATCCCGTTTTGCTCCAAAATTGATCAAATTCTTTATTGCAGTACTCTTTACCATTGTCGGACTGCAGTGCTTTGACATTTCTACCCGTTAATTTCTCAGCCGCGGCTTTGTATTTTTTAAATGCGCCGAGAACGTCGCTTTTATTTTTCACGAAAAATATTTCACACCAACGCGACTTGTCGTCGATGAATGTTACAAAATATTTGGCTCCGGAGAATGACGCATTTCTCATCGGGCCGCAGACGTCTGTATGCACGATCTCCAGTAGATTTTCTGTTCGTTTACCTGTGTTTTCCGGGAACGGGAGACGAGTTTGCTTCTCGAGTATACACACCTCGCATTTCGACATCCGCTGCTTGTTATCAAGCTTTAATCCGTGAACTACGCCGCTCTTCGCCATGCTCCGTAAATCCTTCTCGTTTAAATGTCCAAGTCTATGGTGCCACTCGTCTACATTGTTTTTCGCACCTCTCGCTAACATTGTCGCGTTGTTTACTTCACTCACTGTATTGTCCCTCTTTCCACGTTCGACTGTCTCGCACTCATTATAGCTCGATAGCATTGCTGCTTTGTTTACATTGTCAATTCCACTATTTCCCTTTCGCGCATAGTACAGGTTTCCGACTCTATTTGCTCGAAAAATATCGCTTCATTTTTGCTTGTTATTATCGCGTCTTTTTCTCGAAACAGTACTTCGTACCCGCGATCTGTGATTTTTGATACCGATATCAGATTCGTACGTAAGTCGGAAACGTAATAAACATTTTCGAAATTTATTTTTGTGTCTTTCTTGCCGTTGCTCACCGATAATCTCACGTTGCCCGCACCGGTAATGCTTGTAGATTCATTGTTCGCTAGATTCAATGTTTTATTCACGCGCTCGATTTTCTCGAATTTTTCTTTTTCGGTACACATATGAGCGGTGCATCCGCTATCCAAGCACCACACATCGCCGTTTATTCTCTCGCGACTGTACATTACCGTTTCCACCGTGTTCAGCATCGCTAAATTGCCACTCGCGTTATCCGAAAACTCCGGTTGATTTTCATTGTCTTCTGCTTGTCGCGCACTCACTCTATGGTTCGCCGGATATCTCGCGTTGCAATTTCTAGCAATATGACCGATTTTTCCACATCGAAAACATTGCGGTCTTCTCGGCGGTTGACCTTGACTCTCACCTTTTTCCTCTTTCGGTTTCTCGCGATGCTCATATGACACGTGTTTAAATTGTCGAAATTTCGAGTTTCTCGCATACATTGCGCTCGTATCTGCCTCGCTCTCGGTCGATTTTCTCGACTGGAATTCTTCGAGTATTTTTACTCGCAATATCTCGGGTTTCGGTAACTCGTCACGCGTCTCGATGGCACAACGGAAGTTCTCGAACGAGTCGGGCAGGCTATAAAGCAGCAAGATGGTCAACACTTCGTCATTAATCTCTAAACCGATTTCTTTTAATTTCGCGACGGCTTCAAAAAATTCAGTCAAGTGAGGTCGTACACTTTCACCTTCTTTTAATTTCGAGAGAATCACTGTTTTTAACAATGTCGCTTTTCGCGCTGGACCTTTTGACTGAAACGTCGACTCTATTTTCAACCACACTTCTCTCGATGTACTACACCCACGAATGATGTTCAACTCGGATGGACTGATCGATAAAATCATATCAGCTTTCGCCTTTGCGTCTGCACTTTTCCAGGCTGCGATTTCGGTGTCTCCAGTGCTTGGTAAAACTTTTGTACCGTCTACGTATGACCACGTGTCGTGTTTCACCAATATCGCCTCCATTTGGAGTTTCCACGTATCGTAATTTTCCGCGTTTAGCGGCTCGATTTTTGTTAGTGACGTCATATCGATACTCTTGTTTATGATTTATTTCGTAATTATTATTCACTCCACTTGAGTCTGTTCAAAACGGTTTTCCCGTATCGACTTCTTTTTTTTTTTTTTTTCTTTTATTATATTTTATTTTCACGTTTCGCTACACGTCGCGGCCACGTTGCCGCCGAATTTTTAACTCGCGACTTGAATCCTTATTTTATCGCGAGTTATATAGCATCCTGGGCTCATAACCTATTGGGCAGGTAGATAAATTGTTCAGGCGTCTATTTATTATATGACACAAGTTTCTTTATTTGTGATTTACAAAATACGCGTGGATTTGCACAACCTCGTGTGCGCGTCGGACGGCAGCGAGATTCAGACTAGCTCGCACCGGAAGGGGTTGAGTCCAGTCGACCCGAGGATCTAACGATCGATATTGTAGGGTGTCGATAAATCAGATACTTTGCTATCCTAACATTCTCCATCAATTTTTTTTTTTAGGATCAAAGAGGAAGGATACAGGTATCCGAAAAAAATTATCTCCATGAATTGTTGTTAGTCCCGCGGAAATGGCAGCGAAATCAAAAAAAGAAACGGTAAAGAAATATTGAAAAAATTTTTTTTTTCCCAAATAAATTTCTTTTCATCGAAGCGCATTTTTTTACGAACAGAACGATTGCAGGATCAATCCGCTCCGATGTATACTTTCGGAGATATGAATTTTCAAACATAGCAGTGCAACAGTGGTATACAAAACTTTACATAGCTCGAACTCGGCCATTTTTGAAAAAAATTCAAAATCCTTGAAATTGTATTTTTTTTTTTACATAGTACTACGGATATTTCAAATGGCGCAAAGATCCGTGACTTGACGGTTTTTTTTTGAGTGAAGTGACGTGGATCCGCTCATATAGCAAGCTAGAACCTACGTATTTCTTTAATTTCTCTCGTAATTTGTCTTGTAATTTTTTTCATACCTGTTCTATATTATCTCGCTATATCTGATTATTTCTAACATCGCTCTAATTACCGAATTATCTAACTGACTTGTAATCCTTGCATTTTCTATTAATTGTAATATCTCTTGTTTCTCGATTAATTGTAATATCTCTTGTTTTTGATTACCTGTAATATCTTTTGCTTTTCGATTAACTGTAATATCTTTTGCTTTTTGACTAACTATAATGTCTCTTGCTTTCTCTCACCAATTGTAGTGTTCTCGTATCTTTTATCTATTATCGTGCCTTATTGTTACACATTGCTGCGATTATCCTGTATCTCTGTGATCACATTTTTCTCGCCATACTATACTATTTAATTTGAATTGTGACAATTAGTTTAAGAACCTTAGATTGTGCATTGCATGCTAGCCTATTTCTCATCTGCTTTGTTAACTTGCTGATTTTTATACCGAGTAATAGTATCGCGATCACCCCCGCTTCATACCGCTAAATCACACGAATAATTGTATAGCTACCGTGTTATCTTTGAATTCCACTTTCTCTCTGGCTGTACTTGAATTTCTCTGCTTGTCTTGTCAATACAATTGATACTATTACCATTTTCTTTAATATTGTGTTTTATCGAATTGGATACGACCTATCCCCTCTACCATTATCTTTATCTGCTGAACAGGCTGTGCGAAACCGTCGTAGAATCTGATCTATTTTGTCTATATCGTTTTCTCTAATCATCGTATCTCTGACGCTACTGCGTCTGGCGCTCAATAATTATATCTTTTTTCTAATTATCGTTTTATCTAGTGATCAGGTCAGTAACTGCGCCGTAGGGTAGCGTGATTATCCCTCCCTCAAGAATTATCTCTATTTTCCCTTTTAAATAATAATCACGTTGCAATATACATATACCAATCACGGTGCGCAGACAAGGCCAGCCGCACGAGCCTAGCGCGAGGCTAGCGTACGCTGCATTGAGCTCAACTACACTAGCCTCGCACTTGGCTCGCGCGCTCGGTCCCATCTGCGCTGTGATTGATGGACTTTAAACAGCTCCAACTCAAAAACCGTTGCGTTAAAAAAAAAATTATCGTGAGAAATTTTAGTCTTTTTTTTCACAAGGAATCAGTCAGTGCCTGGTGGTCCCCGGGTACTGAATCACCCTGCATATCAAGAGGTTGTTTTAGGGACCAAAATTTTCGTCATGTTTTATTTGAATAAAAAACAGGCACCAGTTTTATATTGGGTTTTCAGAAGTAATTTCATCAATAGTTGTAGAAATTTTTTCTCTGCATTGAATTAAGTACGTAAATATTGTTTCCGGTACGGAATGGGGAAAGGTTCTTTTCAGGACTGTTTGTCAACATTTGATTTGAGAAATGAAAATTCCAGAAAACTAGTATATTTCCAGTTTTCAGCTGGAAATTTGGAGAAAATATTGTTACTTTTTGAGTTATGATGAAAATTCTATAGTGTGGTAGTTGCCAGGACCACTCCAATTGTTGCATCGTTACTACGGTGATTTTCATTGATTAAGGCCGATAATGATCATCATGAATTAGTTTGAGGATAAATTTTGATCAAACTTGAATGATCATCATTTTTGAGAGTAGTATTATCTATTGCATCGACGACAAATTACTTGGTCCTCGAAAGGACCTTGAAATGGTGAAGGGGTGTTTCAGACCCATCAAAGCTTGACTGGTCGTTTCTAGGTCTCGCAGTGATACTCTGGAAAGGTGTGTTCCAAACTCTTCAAGGCTTGACTGGTCTTTTCTGGGTCCCGTAGTAATGCCCTGTAGAGGTGTGTTCCAGACCAGTCAAAGCCCTACTGGTCCTTTCTGGGTCCCGAACTGACTCCCTATGAAGGAGTGTTCACGACTCTTGTTTTAACAACGCTAACAAAAGGTGTAAGAACTGACTTATTTTTTAGAGGTGCTCTGTGATTGATCTAGCAGCATCTATCATCTTTGGTCACTGAGTGACCACCGCAAAAGAATTTCGGTGATGGGTGTTCTAACCGTAATAACATCGACTACGCTGGCATATCCGGAGACCGCTATTTTATTTACTTTGACAAGAACCCGCCAATGAAAGCAACACTGACTCGGTCCATCTCTAATATACATGAAGACCATGTCGTTCATACGATGTCTCGTACATTTACGATCGGTGTATTCCATGAAAAGCCTGCAGACGCCTGTGGGCCTGTTCTGGAACCTAATCTTGATCAGTCAAGATATTTGATTCCAGAAAATTAAACGGTTTGTCTGGTGGGCCAAATTATGACGTGCAAATGCTGGCATCTGAGAATTAACGAAACTTGCGAATCGAGCGAGTGCACGGTAATAATTAAAGTGAAAAGTGACATGGTCCTGGAAGAAACCCTTAGGCCAAACTTACAAGGTTAACCCAGTAATTGTACCCCTTATCAAAAATTCAGCCATCAAGAAACAGGTACATGAGTTCACATGACCCGCGAAGGACCACGGTTTCCTTTTAAGCAACGCACTTGTCTAATGTGCCGACGAACGGACCAAAGTTCGATTCTCGTACATTTGCGACAAGTGTATGCCACGGGAAGCCTGCAGCGGTCTGTGGGTCTGTTCCGGGACCTTGTATCGAAGTCAAGACATGTAATTCCAGAAAATTAAACGGCTTATCGGGTTGGCCAAATAATGACGTACGAAGACTGGCGTCTGAAAATTAACAAGACTTGCGAAATGGACGAGTGAACGGTGATGATTGAAGTAAAAAGTGACAGGGTCCTGGAAGAAACCCTCTGGCCAAACTTACAAGGTTAACCCAGTAATTGTACTTGTTATCAAAAATTCAACCACTGAGGAACAGGCACATGAGTTCACATGACCCGCGAAGGACCACGGTTTCCTTCCAAGCAACGCACTTGTCTAATGTGCCGACGAACGGACCAAAGTTCGATTCTCGTACATTTGCGACAAGTGTATGCCACGGGAAGCCTACAACGGTCTGTGGGTCTGTTCAGGACTTCGTTCGCCATTTAATTTTTTTTTCTTCCTTACAAATTTATCAGTTCAAAAACATTTCAGTTTCAAGACAGCAACGATGAAACGTTTCTACTTTGTCTCTTCGCATCTTTATCAATTTACCGTATAACTTACTTTAACGTCTACAGGAATAATTTAAGGACCTTATTGCAGTTTTTTATGATCGAAATTTTTGGCAGACTCCATCGAACTGTAGAGCATTACAGTTGAAATCAATAGATTATCAGATAGAACAAAATTTGTGGGAAAACCCTAATCAAACTGGATCAACGATCGAGTTCGAGTTGCAGGAATCTTTCCGCAGCGCTTTGCGAACGGGACTCCAAAAGGTTCAAGCTGATCCGCAAGATTGGAATGTTTTCTTCACCTGCATTATCTCTCGAACTCGAAAAAGATTTTGGTAATCCTATGGAGTAAGCTGTTTCAAATCGTATTATGACGTCCATCAATGTTTCAAAAAGAAAAATTACTGTTAAAAAACTTTCAGTCTGCAAAAATGAGTGTAAGAGATTAAAATCAGTCAAATGGAAGTAATGTAACCATCAAAATTGTTCCTCATACTGAATATTCAGAGCGATCCCTTACTAGGTACCTGTATACCGAAGGGAAACATAAACAGGTATTTAATTTTTCATTACATCATTGTGTCAAAATTTCAGTTAATAATAACATTTCTTTCAGATTACCCTACGAAGTAAGGCAAGCAAGAATTGCTTGTTTGTTGGGTATCTCAAGTAAATAATGGAACTCGTAGGATATCCTTTGATATAGGTATAAAAGTAAGTATGGTAAGATATCACATGTCATCCTCTGTTTCAAATTATCATAAGACACACTATGCTAATGAATGTCTGCTTCAATACAGAATGCTATTAGTTTTGTTCTTAACTAGGTTACTGATAACATTTTCTTTCTTTTTTCAGATCACCCCTTCGAGTAAGGTTTCAAAAATTGCATGTTTGTCGAGTATTACAATTAAATAATATAACTTATCGGATATTATTAACTATTAGTATTAAAGAAGGTACGGTAGGATATCACATATTTTTCTCTCTTTTAAATCATCAGAAGACAAACTAGGCTTAGGAAATATCTGATTTAACGAAGGATACATCATATCATTTTGTCGATATCTGGGTTAATAACAACATTTTCTTTCTTTTTCCAGATCACCCCTTGGAGTAAGGTTTAAAAAATTTCATGTTTGCTGAGTATTACAGTTAAATAATAGAACTTATTGGATATTATCAACTATTAGTATTAAAGAAGGTACGGTTGGATATTGCATATTTTTCTCTCTTAAATCATCAAAAGACAAACTAGGCTTAGGAAATATCTGCTTTAACGAGGGATACATCATATCATTTTGTTGATATCTGGGTTAATAATAACATTTTCTTTCGGTTTCCAGATCACCCCTCGGAGAAAGGTTCGAAAAATTGCATGTTTGTTGAGTATAACAGTTAAATAATAGAACTTATTGGATATTATTAACTATTAGTATTAAAGAAGGTACGGTAAGATATCACATATTTTTCTCTTTCTTTAAATCATCAAAAGACAAACTAGGCTTATAAAATATCTGCATTCACGAAAGATATATCATATTATTTTGTTGACATCTAGGTTAATGATAACATTTCCTCCTTTTTTCAGATCACCTTTTAGAGTAAGGCTTAAAGAATTGCGTGTTTGTTGAGTATTACAAGTAAATAATTGAACTTATCGGATATCGTTCAATATAGGTATAAAATTAAGTACGGTAAGATATCTAGGAAATATTTGCTTCCACGAGGGATACATCATATTATTTTGTTTATATCTAGATTGATGATAAAATTTTCTGTCTTTCTTTAGATCACCCTTGAAGTGCGATTTGCAAAATTGCACGTTTCTTCAGTATTACAGTTAAACAATCGAACTTATTGGATATCATTAAATATGAGTATCAAAGAAGGTACGGTAAGATATCACATATTTTTCTCTTTTTCGAATCGTCAAAACACAAATTATGCTTGGGAAATGTTTACCTTAACGAGGGACGCGTAACATTATGTTGTTGATATCTAGGTTATCAATAACATTTTTTTTTTCTTTTTTCAAATTATTTTTCAAGTGCACGGTTTGAGGTATTTTATTCTTCAGTTTTTCATTTTTAACTATTCGATTATTTACCCATGCTTTAACTGTGACAGAGTATCGATTTTTTAAAGCTTCAATCTTTGATATTTTTTTCTCTATAGTTGGCAACGGTGGAATAATAGGATAATAGGGTAAGCAATTATTATTCATTGAGAAGTTTGTCGTTATGAATGAATAACATTTTTAACCCAATTTCGATGGAGCTCTTGACTCTAGAATACTCACTGTAGTCAATTAACTGATCTAGACACTATTAATGTGCTCTTTCTAGATTGCAAACAGTAGGCCTTATTATGTGAAAAATCAATCTATTTCCATTTTGAACACAGAAAAATCCTATAAGCCCAAGATTCTTAACAAAACAAGATTGCAGTATGATCTTACTTGAGCATCGTTTTTTTGGTTTTAGGTTGAAATTTTGCTTCTTTTTTCTTTTGTTACCTCCTTCTGATAACTCATCAACATTATCTTCCATGTCGCTACATCCAGAATCGGCATTGGAAAAATGTTCATCTACATCATCATTGCTGAAATCCTCCATGTCGCCGCTTAATCGATTGATTATACTTCGTTCAGTTCTGTGTTCTGTAATACGGGAATCAATGAACACATTTGTAAACCCATACAAAGTCTTTTTATTATAAAATTTATCAAATTCTCGATAGATGTTGTATTGTAATATCTGCAGATAATAATTCAATGGTTGAAATAGTAATCGATTGTAGATTTTGAGCTAGAAAATTGTGTAGAAAAGAAAACAAATTGTCAAGAAAACTTTAAATTTCAGCGGTTCAGTCTAAGTCTCAAACCAAGTAAGCACAGTTAATACTACTTCTTATTTCTACAGCACGACTATGGATTCAAAATTTTATTTTGGACTCAATCACAATTGAATTGCACCAAGAAAATCACTGTAAACGAATATTTTAATCTGATAAATTATAAAGTAGGTACATACTGCGGTTTGTAACTTTCGTCTGGATACATTTTTTTCTATTTTGTTGAGAGACATTTCCGCATCACAGTTGCGCGATTCGTGTCCAGCTGCTGTATGGTTTTTTCCTACTGCCTGTTCCAAAACTTGTGACATCCTCACAATATCTGGACTCGCTACTGGTTGCCTATAGATGTTTTTATGGATATTTTGATGGTGCCCTATGAAATTTGCAACATCAGGTATCTCATTTTCTGGCAAATCCATCGTTACACATTTAGTTGCTACATGTTTACGAAGAAATGTTCCGCGCAAAGTTTTTGGGTTCTTTACTGAACATTCTTCAGAAAACTTGCGCATAAGATTGCAAGCTCTGAGATACGCATATCTACTTTTGTCGCCGCTGTTAGGAAGGCCAAATACATATGGATTTTTTTCAGGTACTTTAGCAGTGCTCCGAAATTTAATAATTGTTTGTATACTTTCGAGTGATTCTTTACTTCAAAGTACTGGAACAGTTCGATTTAATTTTCCACGTATGGTGAATCGGACATATTTTTTCGCAGCCTCCTGGTTTTCGCTAGACAGTGACTCAACTAGATCTTTGTCCATGTCGTTAGCTCCGACGTAATTATTAAAATCGTTGATTTCAACTCTTTCTAGCTCCCCTGCTCGTCGTCGATTAAAAACTTGCACTAAGATGAGTGTCGCTGGTGCTAAAGACAGCCAGGCCTCAAATGTAAATTTCTGGTTCAGACTTTGGAGAGCAGATTCCCGCTTTTTGTGCAAGTACCCATCAAGTTTTATGATATCTTCGGTAACTGGGAGTTCAATTTTTTTCTGACGTTGATGCGTAGCTTGAGACTCGACGACTGCTTTACCGACACTACAACCGAAATCCTCAACAAAAAGTTTCAAAAAATCAGCAGCATTAATCTTTTTTTCTGTATCATGTTGCTTGATACATTCCGTTTCCAGAATAGCTCCTATCTTTTTGAGACATGTACCAATAGTAGACGCTAGAGATGGATGTCGATATATCTCTGTATCTTCATTCAACCCCGCAATGTTATGAATTGATAAAATAGCTGCATCATGAAATTTTGGGTCGTACAACGATGGGAAATCTGTGATTTCAGGTTTTCTTGTTTTAATATCAGCCAAAAAGCGACCTAGTAATCTCAGATGAGCTCGGATCCCATCATACTGATGTTGCGATGTAGATTTTCTGCACATTTTGTTGCCATACAACGTAAAGAGACGATCAAATCTTATAAGACGTACAATATTATCTTTTCTCGTTACAAGAAGAATACGTGTTCTTAATTTTAAAGATGCATCTGGATTAACGCGACCAAGTATCTGACGACCTGATATTGGAATTGATCTGCTCTTTCCACGACGACGGCCACCGACACAGTGTTGAAAATGTGCCGCACATTACTTTCAGCAAAAAATCCTTTGCACTTCGCACATAGCACAAAGTATCTAGCAATTTTCTGCATTTTTTTTTTTTTTTTTGAGGTCGTCTGCAAACTATAAGCTCTCCATTATTACGGTATGCATCTTCATTATGTGAGAAATTTCCTTCATTTCGCAGGTTCTTTAAGAGGTCAATGCGTTCTGCACTTTTTTTGGGTAATACAAGAAACTTTTTAACATCTTCTTTGTTTTAATGAACTCTCTCTAAATTTCGTGCGATTTTGGTTACTTTCTCGTGGCAATAAAAACAGAAATATAACTGTCCAACTCCCGTGGGTCCATTTGATGGTTGAACAATTATATTTTCATAATCACAAGCAGACGTACCAGGAACGTTGAAAGTCGAAAATAAATTGCAGGAACCATTTGATTTATTCCGACTCTGATTCAGACTAGTATTTCTCTCAATCTTAGGAGCACACATTCCAGGCTCATCACCAGCTTCATAGCCGAAATCTGTTTCATCTGATCCATCTCCCTGATAACGATCGTCTTGTGGATAATGATCTGACCCACTGTCATTGTCGGACTCAGTTTCTGAGACGACGGTGGTATTTGTGCTAGGGATTCAAAATTTACGTTTTTGAAGGTTTGGACTTCTTGAACTAGTATTTTCAGATGCCTCAGAAAGATCTTCTAAGTTTTTGTTGGTATTTTCTTCGAAAATTTGATCATTTGTTTGTAATTTTGACCCCATTGCATTATAATCAGTAGCTTGATCAAATTGTTCTCAGATGGGATTATCATAATATGGAACTACAATATAAGAATCGCTTGTTAAGTGAGAATGACCTCCGACATCTGTACGCGATAGCTCATATTCAAGGTGATGTGGACTCAGGTCTGGTTCAGTATGTGCAGGTCGAATTTTGGTTGAATTGTTGGTGCAGTCAGAGTTTTAAGAAATTGTTTCATTAGAGGCAACCTCTTGTGTTGCAGAAATACGGTCTTGCTCATTGAGCTATATGGAATCGGGTTTCTGCTTTATTCTTTAAAGATCGGTATCGACATGATTAAGGGCTGCGGTACAAGACTTGTTTTTGAGTAAGAATTACCTATGAGATCTGTACGCGATATCTCAGACTCGAGATAGCGTAGACTTAGGTCTGGTTTAGTACTTGCAGGTCGAATTTTGGTTGAAATGTTGGTGCAGTCAGAGTTTGAAAAAATTGTTTCATTAGGAGGAATTTCTTGTGTTACAGAAATACGGTCTTGCTTATTAAGGTGCATACAAAGACCCGTTGTCCACTTTAAAAACGCGGGGATGGATATCTCCTACGCCGCTCAAGCGATCAGAATGAAACTTAAGCAGTTAATGGCTTATTATGGAAAAAAGTGGAGCGTCTTTCCACTTTCTCAAAATTTGGAAAAAAAATTTACAGATTGGTTACCACTTGTGACGTTGCACCCCGCGTGCACGTCACAATAAGCCCCAAACCCGCGGAGCGGGGCCGAACAATGCCGAACCGGCCCGGGCGCACCCGAAGACGCGCCGGGCCGGCCGGAGAAGGCACTCTTGTGCCAACCACGTACGACGCCGGACGCCCAGAAGCTCCAGTTACGAAACGAAAAGGTCAGCTGAACTACATCCCTTCTACCGTGCACCAACCACGCTCCGCACCGCCACTGCCAATCACTGCATCCACACACTGCATACCCCTCCGATCCACACACACACGCCCCCCCCATTCACCCTACACATCCACACGCTCACACACACATCCACCCCCTTTCACTCACACGTTCATTAGCACTAATTCACTAGTTTTAAGAATTTAGATTTAAGAAACACGCTAACCGGCTGGGGCGTGACCAGCCGCCACGCGGGACCGACCCATTTTGTCAAATTAGCTCTTAAGATTCGTTAACTGTCAAATATAAGATACCCTTGATTTTCCACGACGCCGGCTCGTAAAGTTACTCTTCCCCGTCTCTCGTCTCCCTCCTTTCCCCCCCCCCCCCCCCCCCAAATAAGTGCGGGATTCACCTCCCGTCACAAATTGGCGCCCAACGTAAATCACCCACATCAAGCCCCAAAAATCGAGACGAGAAACGAGACAATACACAAATTAATCAGTCTAACAAAGTAGAATCACGACGAGAATATTCGAGATATTTGAAAAGGAACGGTTAAAATTACACATATACACGAACACACAGAATCAAAACAAAATAATGTCAAATAGAAGACACAGCATGCCGCACGGCTCGGCACTCGACGACACAGACACACACACCCGGGCGCGAAACCAAAACTATACGATACACGGCGACGCGCGCGAAACCCACAACACAGGCGAGATGACACACACACAACACCCATTTTATCAGCGTATGCAAGTCCACGAACCATTTCGAGACGACGGAAACACAATGAATCACGAAATAAGTTTAATGGATGCACCGATAAACGAACCAATTAGCGAATCACTACACAGTACACAGATACAACCGAGACGAATCGAACCAGTTGACCTTACACAAACACTAAGAATTACACCGTTACACGAACACAGACACAGGGCCACTCACTCCCAAAACAGACTAACACAACCAGTGATAGGCGCGGATACATTTATAGGCACGAATAACCGCAACTTAGAAGGAATTCGAAATCTGATAGACTTCGACGAACCACGGGTAGACGACACACAAACGACACACCACACACATAACCAACCAATAAACACATACCGCACGAACACGAATAACACGCAACAGTCAACAATACCCATACGAACCATCCAAACATGGAAAATATCATATGCGGGACGAACAAACGAAAACGTATACGAATTTATTGAAAATCTGAGGGAATTACAGACAGGGTACGACATGACGGACAGACAGCTACTAGACAATTTAACCCCAGTTCTAGACGGAGACGCGAAAAATTGGTACCGCCTAAACCGCGGAAAATGGCAAACACGGACGCACTTCGAGGTTGACCTACTATACACATTCCAAGACCCACAATACAGACACAGACTAGAACACAAAATAAGAAACTACATGCATGGACAATTCCAAAAAATCACACCATATCTCATGGCAATAAGAACACTATTTACACAACTCATACCCCCATACCCAGTACACAAACAGCTAGACATGGCATACCAGAACATGCGAATAGAATACAAAATGTACATAAAACCATACGACTTCGCGAATTTCGACCAATTAGAAAACATGGCAAAAATGTGGGAATCAAACGTAGAGTGGGAAAACACAAGACAACAAACAATCAGGTCGCAAACACCCAACTTTCTCGAACAAAACCACACGGAACCACAACAAAACACAAATGCATTTTCACCACGAGCTGTAACACACACACAAACATTTACACGCCCGGCATTATTACCCACACCAAACATATCACCAGCTATAACCTACAACTCGCCAGCAACCCATCAAACACAAAACAGACCACCATACCAACAAATCCAATCACAAACGAACACAAACACAGCAGCAAACAGATGCTTTGACTGCAACCAAATAGGACATTTCAGACGAGAATGCCCACACACACGGAACCAGGGAAACGAGTGAGGGAACACCTAAACAGGGTGGAGGTAGCTCCCGTAAACAACAACACTCACACACCCGACTACAAAACACACACACTACACAAAAACACACACAATCATCAGAGAAGCGATCATCAGAAAGTGAGAATCACCCCCCACATGGCATACCGATCAGACAAACACACACAACAGACACCACCCATACCACTGCTACAGACACCAGGGCAGCCACCACATCCCCACAGATACGGGCCAGACGGCACAGACAATACACACACATCATCTCTCACCACCACCACAAGACCCACGCTACTAGCAACCACAACCACATACGCGCAAGAACTCACAAGCAAACCTACACACACCACACAAACAACAAAAACAACAACAGAACACACAAAAAACCAATCCCAGTGGCGCGGCCACTTGCAGCAAATGCGGCGGACTGGTCCGCAAAGAAAAATTACACGCACACGAGAACGCATGCAAGCACACAGACACCACCACGAAACGCAACACAAAGACATCACACAACCCAAGTACACGCATACGAACACCATCACCGACACAAAGGCTCAGAGACCGGGTAGAAAAGGCGCTGGAAGAAACGGAAAGACACGACACGTGGGTGAAACAAACACGAACACACAACCCAACACCTACACAGCAAACACAAAAACCGACGTACGACGTAGCCATGACTATTTACACACCACAACTAGCACACACCAACGAACTACCAACACACAGACAAAAACAAGACACCCCGAATCCACCACCCCCCATCACAAATCCACCCAAAAACACACCAAAAATGAAACGACACACACATAGAGCCACATACACACACACACACACACAGCCATACACACAACACAAGGACCGCCCTTTTTTCTTTGCTTTGTTAAGAACAGTACGTAGACAGACCAAAAGACAGACCGGAGACGAGACGACAGACGGGGTGAGAGAAAGAGAACACAAGCCAGCCACCAAACGCAACAGACCACACACCGGGTGCAGCGCAACACAACAAGTCAACACAGAGAAGAAACACAGACGAAGGAAACACGCAGACGCAACCCAGAAAACGCAGAGAACGACGCCACAAACCGGGGAACCAACACGAAAATTTAAGTACACATTTACGTAACAATAAGTAAACAGAAAACACACAGCAAAACAAAAAGTAACAAAAATGTGATAAGACAGAAATCGAAAGTACAAAGTAAAAATAGAATAAGAACACTAAGAATAGAAAAACAAGTATTAGTAGATCTAGCACGACACAAATTAGGATTAAGACAGGACAAATTAGATTTAAGAAAACACCAAGTAGATTTAAGGCAAACAGTAGAATTAAGAGAAAGAATAATAGGTATAGAATAAAACTGACTAGAATAAGAACACACACACACATCAAACACACACACAAACACACCAAGTAACACACTACTCATCATCCCTTAACCCCTCCCACAGATTGGCAAAGCGACAGACAAACGGAACGACACCCAAAAAGGCACGAGGAGAAACGGCAAACATTCAACCAACAACGACATCCAGAACAAACACACGAAAAGGCACGAGGAGAAACAACAGACATTCAACCAACAACGACATCCAGAACAAACACACAAATTGGCGAAACCCAACAAGAAAACCAAAACCAAAAAACACCCACACGACCACACCACCCTTCCCGCTCACCCTATAGGCCTCGCCCCGTGTGGGGAGGGGGGAGTTGTGACGTTGCACCCCGCGTGCACGTCACAATAAGCCCCAAACCCGCGGAGCGGGGCCGAACAATGCCGAACCGGCCCGGGCGCACCCGAAGACGCGCCGGGCCGGCCGGAGAAGGCACTCTTGTGCCAACCACGTACGACGCCGGACGCCCAGAAGCTCCAGTTACGAAACGAAAAGGTCAGCTGAACTACATCCCTTCTACCGTGCACCAACCACGCTCCGCACCGCCACTGCCAATCACTGCATCCACACACTGCATACCCCTCCGATCCACACACACACGCCCCCCCCATTTACCCTACACATCCACACGCTCACACACACATCCACCCCCTTTCACTCACACGTTCATTAGCACTAATTCACTAGTTTTAAGAATTTAGATTTAAGAAACACGCTAACCGGCTGGGGCGTGACCAGCCGCCACGCGGGACCGACCCATTTTGTCAAATTAGCTCTTAAGATTCGTTAACTGTCAAATATAAGATACCCTTGATTTTCCACGACGCCGGCTCGTAAAGTTACTCTTCCCCGTCTCTCGTCTCCCTCCTTTCCCCCCCCCCCCCCCCCCAAATAAGTGCGGGATTCACCTCCCATCACACACTCACAAAAATTGGTTGAATTTTGATCCTTGCGCTGAATGGATCGAACTATCCGGTATGATGCCACTCGACGGTGATGAAACACACACTTTGAGCCCAGTCCCATGAGATTTGATGGTGAAATGACTGAAAAGCAGCTGATCTGCCTTCCAATTACGAAAAACACCGACATCTGATTCTAGCGACATTTTTTGTCAGCCCTATACGCATGCATCTTGCCTCTTACTTCCTACGTGGACGATTCGACGTCGCGGCGCTAGTAATATCTTCTGCTACTATCCAGTGTTGTTTGTGCTGCCACGGACACATCATGTGGATACTACGTGAACTGAATCCGCAACTTCGACCTTTTCTCTTTTTTACGATTGTTCTCCCTGCATCGCTTTTTATAACTCTGAATTGCAGGTATTTGTTTGGTACTCGGAGAACACCTGTACCAAATCAAAATCGTTATAAATATGACAAGTGATTAATTTTGCGTTGTTTTTCTTTATTCTATGGAAACAAGGGAAAAATTCTGATATCTACTTGCAAACAATAAGATCGCGTAACCTCACCGAACTGAACAACCTAATATATGTACATTTGCAGGGTCGACTATTTCATCGCATTTGGAATTACAGGTTTGTTATCTCTGCTAGCTTTGTTATTTATTTTCGATTTTTCGAAACGCTCAACGTTGATTCCGAAATCGACCGCAAATCGTAGCCAATCTAACCCCTTTGGACTGACAGCTAGCAGAAAATGACAATTATAATGCATGGTGAACGGCCTAACCTGACCCCGCGACGGAACCTTGGATTCGAATATCTGTTGGACAGCTGATAATCGTTTTTCGCTTCGGAACGACGACGAGATGATTATTCGAACTCATTTCATTTATTGATCCAAACCATCCAGAGGTAAATATTGATTCGAATAATCGACCGCAAATCGTAGCCAATCTAACCCCTCTCGACTGACAGCTAGCAGAAAATGACAATTATAATGCATAGTGAACGGCCTAACCTGACCCCGCGACGCAACCTCGAATTCGAATATCAGTAGGACAGCTGCGAATCGTTTTTCGCTTCGAAACGACGACGAGATAATTATTCGAACTCATTTTATTTATTGATCTAAACCATCCAGGAGTAAATATTGATTCGAACAATCGGCCGCTAATCGTAACCAATCGGACCCCTCTCGACTGACAGCTAGCAGAAAATGACCATTATAATGCATGGTGAACGGCCTCACCTGATCCCGCGGCGCAACTTCGGATTTGAATATCAGTAGGACAGTTGAAAATAGTTTTTTGCTTCGAAACAACGACGAGATGATTATTCGAACTCATTTCATTCATTGATTTGAACCATCCAGAAGTAAATATTCAGTGACGCCATCTTTGCGTAGTTGATGAGTCGGGTTTTCTTTTCGCATGTCGTATTCTTGCATTTTTGAGCTGTATTCATTCGCCTTACGCCATCTTTTTGGTCATTCGTGTGTATTTGAGTCGTTTGATTCCTTCGTATTATAAACCTATCGCTTTCCTCCGCGGCCCAAGTTGTACAGTTAATTATTGTTTCTGTCGGTTTCTTCGTTCAGTTCGGTAGTTGTCATATACAGGGTGACCAAGATAAGGTGGCCACCCCCCTCCAAAATCCAGCCCCGTGGGATTTTTGAAAATTTTTTTTAGGATATTTAAAGGAAATTTGACGAACCTTCCGATGGCAAGGTCGAAATTTTTTTGGAAGTTACCATTTTACAAGAAGAAGATTAGAATATTCTGCATTGCGCCGACGGTGGCAAAAACGTCGGCATTTGAAATTGGCAATGATACTTAACGCCCCAGCAGCATAACGGGAGGTTAAAAAGCATCTTGTTAATGCCGGTTGCCGGTGGCAACCGCTGCAGCGCTCGCCCCTAGCCAATCCGGCCGATCGGCATTCTGCTATAACCCTTTACCGATGACGGGTTGCTGCAACGCAAAAATTGCAATACTTTAGTATTTTTCAGCGATGATACGTTGTCTTGGATGTGGAGCTAGGTTACGTTCGGAATTTTGAAGATTTTTCAGAATGCGGTGGGCTTGGTTTGATTCATTACCGGGCAACCTAGCTGTAACACCGAACACACACGGGCTTAGTTGAGTTAAGCTGTTCTGTCAGAGTGCAGCCTTATCGACGGAGGCAATGCACTCTTATTTCATGCGAAAATCATTTGAAAAAAACCACCACACTCGACCCAAAATCCAACAGTACATTTATCGTTCGCCTCCAAATTTGAGGTTAATTCATTCATCTTCCGGAAGAAATACCAAATAAATTGTTGATCCGGACACTGTGTATTTACTTTCGTATTGAGCGTATTTCCGCGGTAGCAACGGTGGCCAAATTTTCTGTGATTCCAGTAGTAAAAAATGAGTGCAATATTGAAGTATGGCGGAAGTATGACTGAAACACGAAACATGTACGAGGAGGATAAAGAAATTATTGAAAGTTATAACAGGTACATGTACCTTTTACCTGTGATTTTTTTTTTACTCTGTGGGCGACAAACATTTTTTTAAATAATTTTTATTAATTTTTTTTTCACAAATACAGTTGCCACGCTTCACTTTCAATTTCAATTCGATGACAGTCAACCATTATTTAATGAGTATTTACATGTGCAATACAACGTTCTGTTTCATTCAAATATGCAGAATCCATCAATTAGTGACCCAGAAAGAGGGGGTGAATTTTTTTCATGAAATTATATGATACGGATCAAATCCTGATTCAACTGGGCTATTCCCGGTTCGACTCATCTCTTTCGAACGATCGGTACCTAAGATAATTTTCAAGAGCGCGCGTGTCGTTTCTTTTGGACCATTGTACATATTCTCACTCTCGCTTTATTCACCCATTTGTTCGTTTCTTTGTTTTTATTGCGACTGAAGTCGCAGTTTCATAAATACAGTGATACAACATAGGGCTGGAGACGTGAAATTGATGCTGTAACGGTTTCGTTACGTTGCCTTAGAATAAGGATTAAGATTAATCGGAATAAAATGAAGCAGGAAACATTTTACTTTAACACTTGAAAGGCGATATTTATTCGAGCTAAAGCTCCATTATTTTGAGATTCTTGAACAATGATTTGTTTATTTTTATCAACTAGATTCCACATTCACACACATTCATGCTTACACATCTAAAAAAAAACCAAAAGCAGAAAGGCTAACAGGCCGAGAAGCTCTTAAAGCTTAAATTATCTGGACGATTCCCTAAATTATTGAAATTTCTGACTCTATATTTTATTACACGAAAAGAAAATCTCTGCCAGTGACTCGAGGTTGAATAAAAAAGAAGCTAAATTCCAGAGATTTTCAATTAATGCCTAACAATGGAGCTTATAAATTGAGGTTTTACAATGAGTTACTTAACTTAATAACGTCGACGTGCAATCAAGAACTGTATCACAATGAGGTAACAGTTCGTGATGTCCGGCTAAGATGTTCATTATTGGGCCATGTGCTCCGATTGATCGTTCCTTCCTGGTTTATTCATCCTTGCCCACATGTTTCGTTGTTCATAAAGGATTTTTCAACGCAAACGTATTCATGGCCTGGTAATTGTAGATGATCGTTATCGTGGTTTTGACATGTATTTTGGCTTCGTAAATTTGAGCGACTCATTGCCATAAGGAGTTATATGTGAAACTACTGCTCAGTTGAGCGGCCACTCGGCGACTGACTGTTCGGACGGTTACTCGGCGAGTGAGAAGAACGTGGCTTAACGGAAGTTCGAGCTTTCTTGCTTGACTCTAGTTGCTTATGTATACCTGTTTTGACTTTCTTTTTTTTTTTAAATCTAGCAAGTGTCGGCAGGTGTCACTATACACCTGTCACAATGCATTATTTACTGAAAATTAAATTTTTTGACAAGCCACAAGTGCACCAAGCCGACTTAAAAGTCTGAATTGGTGAATTGGCGAAATCTGTGAGACTGTATTGGTGCAAGTGCTGTTTTTTTTTTTTTTTTTTTGCGCGTCCGTGGCCAAATTGGTGGGGAAATCTTTTATAGACTATCCTGGGTAGGGTACCGTCACTCCCAGGAGTGTGGGACTCACCTTACGGAATACCCACTAAAACCACCACCAAAAGCCATTCCTTGCGGTTCCCTCCTCACCTCACGGAACTGCCGTCGTGCCTGTTCTGAAAAGTCGAATATTACAATAACTGGAACGTCATATTTCGATGAAATTTAATCTAATATTTCCGAAACGATAGATGGAGTTTTGCGTGCGTCAAAGTCAAGCGTATTTATGAGCTCGACTTTTCACCACTGATCGCAACACTATTCTCGTGTTACAGCCATAATAAGGATCAGATTTATGCAAAATAAGAAACGTTCGTCCGAATTTTGTAGTATTCAATACGAGCGTTTATTAAAAATAATATGATCTTACGGTTTACTTCGGATCTCGCTCGGCATTACCGTCCGACAAATGCCATTCCTTGCTGTTCTCCTCGCCTCACGGAACTGCCGTCGTGCCTGTTTCAAAGAGTCAAATATCACAATAAGTAAAATACAAGGCGCATATTTCTACGAAAATCTATTCAATATTCCGGAAACGATAGATCCAGATTTACGTGCATCAAAATCAAGCGTATAATGTGAGCTCGACTTCTCACCACTTATCGTGACACTATTCTCGTATTATAACTATGATGAGGCCCAGATTTATTCGAAATAATAAACGTTCATCCCAGTCTCGTAGTATTCAATACAAGCGTTTAGTAAAAAGAATCTGATCTTACGTTTCATTTCGGGTCTCGCTCAACGTTACCGTCCGCCAAATGTCATTGCCTCGCTGTCGTCCTCACTTCACGGAACTGCCGTCGTGCCTGTTTCAAAGAGTCAAACGTTACAGTAAGTAAAATACGAGGTGCATATTTCTACGAAAATGTATCTAATATTCGGGAAAAAGATAGATCCAGTCGTGCCTGGTCGTTGAGTAGATAAAATCTCATCTTACGTTTCATCTCTGGTCACGCAGTGACTGTTACCGTCCGCCAAAAGCTACTTCTTGCTGTCGCCCTGCTGTTGTCTGCCTATTTTCAACAATCAAATATCAGGATGTAAAAAAATACCAGGCGCATATTCCGATAAGAATGAATGTATCATTTTTGAAACGATAGATGCAGTTTTGTTTTTATAGCAATCGAACGTATGTAAATTCTACTTTGCACCATTTTCGTTACACTATTCTCGCATTACAGAAATGCTGAGGCTCAGATTCATTCGAATTGAGAGAAGCGTTCGTCACAGTTTTTCAGCATTCAATACACTCGTTTGGTGCATAAAATCGGATCTTACGTTTCATCTCTGGTCACGCAGTCACTGTTTCCGTCCGCCAAAAGCCCCCCTGCTGTCCCCCACACACCATGAAACTGTCGTCATGCCTGTTTTCAACAATCAAATGTGACGATGAGACAAATATGAGGCGCATATTTCGATAAGAATAAGTGTATTATTTTCGAAACGGTAGATGGAGTTTTGCTTGTATCGAACGGATGTAAACTCTACTTTTTACTATTTTCGTGACTATTCTCGCATCACAGAAATGCCGAGGCTCAGATTTATTCCAAATAAGAAGTGTTCATCACAGTTTTGCAGCATTCAATATGAGCGTTTAGCAAAAAATAAAAAAACTTCTCTTACGTTTCATTTGTGATCACGCCAGCCTTTCGTGTCCGCCGATAATCATACATTGCTTGTCCGCCAGACCTATCCACGGAACTATCGTCGTACCTGTTTTCAACATTAAAAAGTCACAATAAAAAAAAAAAAATACGAGGTGCCTTCAGAGTGAAAATGACTGTAATGTTATTCAAAGATCACCAACAGTTTTGTGTGCAGTAGCAAACAAACATCGCCTTAACATTTCGCCGTTTTTCGTGATATTATTTTCAATAAGAATAAATCATCATAATTTCGTACTATGATCATTATATTATTCCTCTATCGTATTATTATATTCATTCAATATTTGTAAAAAGAATCACATCTCACATTTTATTCCTGGTTCCGCCGCCTCAGGTGCTGCTCTATGTGCCCTCCATTCCTCTCAACGGTGAGTGCGAGCCGTTTTGGAATCGACCTTCGCACCCGTTGCAGCTCCCTAACAGGAATTGCGGCACACGCTTCGGCGATGCGGTGCCGCATGTCGTGTTTCGTGGTGGGCCTCCGTGCGTACACGATTTCCTTGATTCTGCCCCAGAACCAGAAATCGCAGACCGTAAGATCCGGTAAGCGTGCTGGCCACCTCACCGGTCCTTTCGTCCCGATCCAACGCCCCGGGAACATGGCGTCCAGGATTGCCATGTTCTCGTTGCTGTTGTGAGCAGAGGCCCCGTCCTGCTGCCACCAAACCTGGTCCATAGGGATGGGGTTTCCGTCCATCAGACGTGGGGGTTCCTCGGTCAGTACAGTTCTGTACTTGGCGGACGTCAAGTTTCCGTCGAGGAAGATGGACCCGAGGATCCTGTCCCCTTCTATTCCGACCCAGACGTTGAGCTTCCAGCGGTGTTGGCGGTCCTGCTCTACAATCCAGCGTGGATTTTCCTGAGCCCACCAACGGCAGTTCTGCTTGTTTACGATCTCCAGGTTGGTGAAGATCGCTTCGTCCGTGTGGCACACCCTTCGGTAGAAGTCTGGATCTTCCCGGAGTCGGTCCAGTCCCCAGCGGCAGTCGATGCTGGTAAATTTGAAATTTCTGGACATGCCGGAAGAAATATTTGAGAAATCATACAATCACGGAATCAATCACACGTTTATCAGAAAACGAAATTCGATTTTTTACAGCTTTCACAGACGCTTCAGAAGTTTTCAATATTTTTCACTCCGAAGCGGATGCATGAAAAAATGTGGCGCGAAAATTGGTGATTTTATAGACGTTATTACGTCAAAAAATTCAAGAAAATCATCGCCAGACAGGGTGCACATTAGTGAATTCGGCACGGAATGCCCCATACGCACAGAAAGTATAACTCAGAAAAAAGAAACATACGCAGTGTTCTGGCCAGGCGTCTGAGACTCTGTCTCCCGTTTTCCCGGATGGCGTTTTCCACTTCTTCTCGCACGGGACCGTCCACCACCGGCTTGATCCGTTGTTTTCGTGGCCACTTCAGCACGCCGTGCTCCGCCTCCGTTGCCGCAAGCCTAGACACGAAGTTTCGCATATGCGAATTATACATTCTTAAAAACTTTGCTAAGCATAGTTTTTTTCTTACAGACACAGAATTGACGTAGCCGATATTTATATCACATTTAATATTTGTAATATACTCTCGAGGGCTGTGTGCGCAAGCTGCATCGAGTTCTAGTGCAATTTAGAAAATTATTTCATTGCGAACACGGTATCTTCGGAAGGACTGCCTCGACGGTGGCTGCTCGTCCTCCGGGAACCGCTCTCGGTACGTCCTCGCCGATCCCGCGAAGTTGTTCCCTGTCTCCGCCAGTATCCGGTGCATCCTGGTGAGCCGCACTTCCCTGTCCATCCTGATCTACAATTTTCTATCGAAAACTATTCTAACAATACGACTATAACAACTTAGCGGTAGTAAAATTAACGTTGAAATAAAAATACTCTTAAACGGCTAACAATGCTACAGATAAATGTATGAAATTAACAACTATCACTGATCTTAAGGGTAACACAATGATTGAGAACGTAACAAGAATGCTTAAAAGGTAAAAAATACTGAAAAGGATGTGATGAAAGTTGAAAATGATATCGGTTTTTTGTTGATTTGCGGATGAAAGTTTTTAGGTGCGTGAAGATGCTTCGAATAATTCTTAGCGTCTGTTTGCCGAAATAATCGGGAGACGATGCCAGATTTTCATTTGTTATTTATCGCGCGATGCGCCGAGCGCCGTCACATTTGATTGTTGAAAACAGGCATGACGACAGTTTCGTGGTGTGTGGGCGACAGCAGGGGGGCTTTTGGCGGACGGAAACAGTGACTGCGTGACCAGAGATGAAACGTAAGATCCGATTTTATGCACCAAACGAGTGTATTGAATGCTGAAAAACTGTGACGAACGCTTCTCTCAATTCGAATGAATCTGAGCCTCAGCATTTCTGTAATGCGAGAATAGTGTAACGAAAATGGTGCAAAGTAGAATTTACATACGTTCGATTGCTATAAAAACAAAACTGCATCTATCGTTTCAAAAATGATACATTCATTCTTATCGGAATATGCGCCTGGTATTTTTTTACATCCTGATATTTGATTGTTGAAAATAGGCAGACAACAGCAGGGCGATAGCAAGAAGTAGCTTTTGGCGGACGGTAACAGTCACTGCGTGACCAGAGATGAAACGTAAGATGAGATTTTATCTACCAAACGACCAGGCACGACTGGATCTATCTTTTTCCCGAATATTAGATACATTTTCGTAGAAATATGCACCTCGTATTTTACTTACTGTAACGTTTGACTCTTTGAAACAGGCACGACGGCAGTTCCGTGAAGTAAGGAGGACAGCGAGGCAATGACATTCGGCGGACGGTAACGTTGAGCGAGACCCGAAATGAAACGTAAGATCAGATTATTTTTGTTGCGGCTAGGGAAGTTGCATGTGGTTTCAAGGCAATAATTAATAAGACGAATAATATACGTATACTGAGAGTGGGTTTTTATTCTTACTTGACGGCGTGGTATTCGTAGCGCGACTGAACATAGAAAACGGAAAAGACACAAACAGGAAGTGGCCCTAGTATTATACGCGAGAAGCGTCATTCCTATTTATCGATATATATATATTGCAACGTGATTATTATAGGTAAAAAGAAAATTAGCGATAATTCTTGAGGGAGGGATAATCACACTACCCTACGGCGCAGGTACTGATCTGATCACGGAATAAACGATAATTAGAAAAAGAGATAAATGTTGGGCGCCAGACGCAGTAGCGTCAGATATACGATAATTAGAGAATACGATATGACGAAATAGATCAGAGTCTTCGACGGTTTTGCACAGCTCACTCAGCAGGTAAAGATAATGGTAGAGGGGATGGGTCGTATCCAAGTCGATAAAACACAATATTAAAGAAAATGGTAATAGTATCAATTGTATTAAAAAAATAAGTAGAGAAATTCAGATACAGCCAGAGATAAAGTGAGTTCAGAGGTAGCACGGTAGCGATACCATTATTCAAGTAATTTAGCGGTATGAAACGGGTGATCGCGATACTATTACTCGGTATAACAATCAGCAAGTTCACAAAGCAGATAAGAAATAGGCTAGCATGCAATGCACAATCTAAAGTTCTTAAACTAATTGTCACAATTCAAGTCAAGTAGCATAGTATGGCGAGAAAGATATAATCACATAGAAGTACAGAATAATCGCAGCAATGTGTAACAATAATGAGGCACGATAATAGATAGAAGATACGAGAATACAATTGGCAAAAGAAGGCAAGAGATATTATAGTTAGTCGAAAAGCAAAAGATATTATAGTTAATCGAGAAGCAAAAGATATTACAATTAATCGGTAACAAAAGATATGACAATTAATAGAAAGGCAAGGATTACAAGTCAGTTAGATAATTCGATATTTGAAGCGAAGTCAGAAATAATCAAGTATAGCGAAGTAATATAAAACAGGTATGATAGAAATTACAGAAGAAATTACGATATAAATTACAAGAGAAATTACGATAGAAATTACAAGAGAAATTACGATAGAAATTACAAGAGAAATTACGATAGAAATTACAAGAGAAATTAGAGAAATACGTAGGTTCTAGCTTGGGATATATGCGATACGACGAAATATTATAATTACGATAAGCAAGAAATGGGTATCTTGACGTGCCAAGAACAGGTATTATAGAGAGCAAACTATTATAATGCGATATATTACAAACTAGAGATCTACGGACAAACTACGTAACAGCGGTATTAGCAAAGAAAGCGATGAAAAAGGTGTTATTCGGTACGGCACAATACTCCAATGTCAAAAGAGAACAACGGCTATACCGCGCAGCGATATAAGATCGCGCACGCGGTACGCTTACGATATAATTCCTCCAAGATATTCGATAATAATTAAATCAGAAAGATATTCGGTAATATTCAAATCAGTAAAATATTAAGGAATCAAAGAAGCAATGTTTGAGAAATTATAAAAGAGATGCAGGGAGGAAATAGATATCAGATAGCGAGAAACGAAATAAGAGGCAAAATTAGAGACTTTATAAGCTAATTGATTTAACAATCACTACTGAGAACAATAAATTAGAGATTCGAATAAGATACGGTATTCAGAGATATTCTACGAAAGCATAAGTAAGGCGCTGCTAGTCAGCGATATCAAGAAAATCATTCAAACGAGATAAATCAAGGAAATAGATAATAGTCACTACAAATAATAGTAAACTAACCAGTCGCGAAATTACTTGCAATATTCGATAATAAGGGAGAGAATAAGATAAGAGATAAGAAGAGAATACGATACGAGCCCACGTGGCTCACGCAGAACAAACTGCAAGATAAAAGAGAGAAAATCGATAATAGGTAAGAAAAGAGAGAAAAAGATATAAAGCAAGTAAATTCGTGGCTTCACAAAATAGATAGAAGAAAAACCTCACTTACGAATATAGAAGATAGAACAGAGATAGGCGATAGTTGAAAGAAGGTTACTGAGAAAAAACACTGAATTGAAATTAAACGGAAAACTGTGAAAGATAGCGAGATATAGGATTGGCGAAAACACGTCTGCCGGTTCTATTAGCTGAACGTAGAATGTGAAGAGACGAGCGGCGATCCTGACGATCCCGGTCGATTTTCGGCGAGATTTCATCACGTGATCCTTTTCCGGTGTTCGGTGATCGATAATTGGGCCAGAGGGTCACGTGGTACGGGTCAACAGGTGTAGATGGGCGATAGTCCATCCCTGGGTGTCTCCTCCTCCCACGTTGTCCTGTAGAGAATTATCGATCCGTCGAGCGATATGTGGGAGGGCTACGGTCAGCTGCTTGCGGTCCTCGCGAGAGGGGAAGGCCTACCCCTCACGGTGTTGCGGTATCGATGTGTGCGAGAGATCTAGGAACGACGACGAGAAGAATGATCCTACTCACATTGTTGCGGTATCGATACTTTGCAGAATTCGAGATTGGTGCGTCGTCAACTTATGCAGTGCTAGTACTCCCCGCGCTGACTATCTCTCCGGTACTGCAACTCGGTGCGGGCCCTACGGCACTGTTGCACCGAGCCTTCCTGATGGTGATGATTTCCACGCAGGGTTCCCATCCTTAAGACCATCAGTCCGGCGTGGTCCACCACGGTTTCTCGGGCTTGTCCTCACGATGCAGTCCTTCGATAATCGTAGGTTTGTAGACAGCTACGATTCTGCGGTATAGTAGGCGAGACAGTAGATATTATGCTGGTTCAGCTCCAGGCTGATAAGTACCGCGACGGGAGGCTTGATTGTGTTTTTGACGCACAGCCCTGTACGCCGTCTACGATGCATCCATGCGGCAGTGGCGTTGTAGCGATGGTTCGGCTCCTGGCCGATAAGTCTAAATGATCGGAGGTCTTCGTTGTGCTTCACGCACGACCCTGTACGCAACCTAGGTAGGCATCCATCTGAAGTTGACTTTGCGGTATCCGATCTGTTGCAGTTGACGATAGTTGGCTGTTGACCCGGTACGTGACCTTGGCTTCGCGATATTCGGTTCCCTCGAAGCGGTGTCGCTGAAGATAGCTCTCGTAGTGCGATACAAAGATAAAAAAAAAGACAGGAATTAGCTTAATAATTAAGTCTCACTTAGAAATTAATTAGTTGTTCTTTTTGGAGTATTGGCCCCAGACGTGTTTTCGTTACTTTTTACGACATTCTGAAAATAAGGAGAGCGATATTCAACCCATGTGACGGGGTATAAAATACCACGTCACAATATATATATATATATATATATATATGTAGACGCGGCTATATTTAAAGTTCAAGATTGACTTACAACATCCCACCTCAATTGAAGAAGTATTAAATATAGGCGAGTATTAATTATTCAGGTAGATTCGACTCATTGCACACAAGAACATAACAAAATTTTCAAAGACTTATAAATATAACAAAGCTTACAAACTACTCATTCTCTTAATCCTACTTGTACGACAAAGGTTTCTAGTTTTGGTTTTGTTAAGGGTTTGGTTAAGGCATCGGCTAGTTGGTTTTCAGAAGGTACAAAATCGATTGTTAGTTCTCCGTGTCGTACACACTCTTTTACAAAGTTTCGTCGAACCTTGATGTGTTTTGTCCTGGGACTGAAATTGGCATTGTTGGTGAAGTCTATAGCGCCTTTGTTGTCACACTTAATGTGGATGGGGTCTGAGTCCTGGATTTTTAATTCGATCATCAGCCTCCTTAGCCAGATGGCTTCTTGTGCCGTTGTCGATAGAGCATAATATTCTGCCTCGCAGCTTGATAGCGCTACTGATGCTTGCCTCTTGCTGTTCCACGAAATTGCTCCTCCTTGCAGTAGGAAGATGTGTCCGGTGACTGAACGTGAGTCAACTTCGTCGGTTTCCCAGCTTGCATCACTGTATCCAATTAATTCGTCGTCGCCTTTCCTTGAATAGGTGAGCTTGTAATCTGCGGTCTTCTTCAAGTAGCGGAATATTCGTTTGACTGCATTCCAGTGGTGTTCGTTATATTGCTTATTGAACCTGCTTATCGAACTTATCGAGAAAGCTAGATCCGGTCTCGTGGCTTGGAATAGGTGCATGATAGACCCAACTGCGCTCTGATATGGTATTCGCTGGAGCTTTTCCAAGTCTTCTTGCGACTGTGGTGAAGTTTCTTGCGATAGAACGCATCCGGGTTCCATCGGTGTCGTCACTGGTTTGCATTCGTCCATATGAAAGTTCTTGAGGATAGATTTCACGTAATCGGATTGCTCTAACTGGATAGTCCCTTGGGATCTGTTCCTCCTCACATTAATGCCAAAGCACTTTGTTGTTGTACCTAGATCTTTCATGGAAAATGCAGCAAAAAGTCCATTTTTGAGAATTGAAACGAGATTTAGTGAGTTAGAAAAAACAAGAATATCATCCACAAAAATAGCTACAATGATAAGTTTTTCGTGTCCAAAGTAATAGTAGACACATAAATCATTTGTTGATTGATGCATATTCATCGATTTTAGTTTGGCATCTAGTTTTGCGTTCCGAACCTTGCTTCCTTGGCGTAATCCATAGATGGCTTTCTTGAGACGGCATACTTTTGTTTCCGTTCCTGGAACTTCGAATCCTTCGGGTTGCTGAATGTAGACCTCTTCGTCCAATTCTCCATCTAAGAATGCGTAGTCGACATCATAGTGAAACACCTCTAGGTCTCGTGCGGCTGCATATGCAAATAGTATGCGGAGGGTTGTGAATCTCACTACTGGTGAATATGTATCGTGGTAGTCAATGCCTCTCGTTTGACTATAGCCTTTCGCGACTAATCTCGCTTTGTAGGTTATTTGGTTGCCATTCATTTTCCTTTTGTATACCCACTTTGTTCCTACGACGTTAGTGTTCGGTGGTGGATCGCAAAGTTCCCAAGTGTCATTTTTTATTATTGACTGGTATTCAGCTGTCATCGCTTTCAGCCATGCTGCGGCTTCTTCGCTGTCAATCGCTGACTCGTAGTCATGTGGATCGCCGCAATCGCTGTTCGCCGAATATATTACATAGTCGTCTAATCTTTTGGGTAGTTGTGACGTTCGATTTGATTTTCTCGTTCGAGCTGACGGAGAATCGTCATTGGATTCATCTTCGTGTGAGTCTGGAGGATCTGCTGGTTTCTGTCTTGCCTGATCCTCTCGGTCATCATCTGGTACGGATGGCACTGTGTGCGTTGTCTTGTTCTCCGGTTGATCGCTCTCAGAGTCAGTTGCTCCATCGTCGTCGTTGAAGCAGTCGTTCAGCGGTAGAACTACCGTCGATTTCTGGTTCGGTTTCGGTTCTATGGTCTCCTTGAAGATAACGTCTCGACTTGTAATTACAACTTTGCGGTCAAGGTCCCATAAGCGATACCCTTTCTGGTTAGGACTGTATCCGAGTAAAAGACATTCCTTTGTTTTAGGATCCATTTTTTGTCTCATGTGTTGTGGTATATGCACTTCTGCCTTGCATCCAAAGATCCTTAGGTGTGATAAGTCTGGTTTGGTTCCTGTCCAGAGTTCTTCGGGAGTCCTCATCTGCAGACAGCTTTTCGGTGATCGGTTCGATAAATATGAGGCTGTTGCGACAGCTTCCGCCCAAAAGTCCTTACTGAGATCTGCGTCGATTATCATGGAACGCGCTTTGTCCAGGAGCGTTCGATTTAACCTCTCAGCACGACCATTCTGTTGGGGACTATAAGGGATGGTTGTTTCGTGTTTAATACCACGTTGTTCCAGCATCTTACGCAATCTTTCATTTATATACTCTCTACCATTATCACTTCTGAGGATTTTCAATTTGGATCCGCTCTGGTTTTCTACGTAATTTATGAAATTTTCAAATGTATAAGGTACCTGGTCTTTTGTCTTTAGGAAGTAGACAAAGCTTTTCCTGCTGTAGTCATCCAGAAATGTAAGGAAGTAGACAGCGTTACCGATAGACTTGTTCTCTACCTTGCACAAGTCGGTGTGTACCAGCATCAATTTTTCGGCAGCTCTGTTCTCGCTTCGTTTGAACGGTTTCCTGACGGTCTTCCATCGTACACAGGGCTCGCAATGCGACAGTCGTTGGTGGGGGTCGAAGTGAATGCCGCTGGCGGCATCTCTCATCAAGGCCTTTAAGTATTCCGGATTTAGGTGAGCCATTCGTCTGTGCCACGTGCTCATGCTCTCGTGGGCTTCGCTTGAGAATGCTGTGGTAACTTTACTGGGATTCTGAACATATCGGTTAACGTTATTACTTAAATATAACTGGTAAACTCCATTCTGCAACAAACTCGCAGTGATAACAACGGTACCTTCTCTGTTTAGTATTTTGCACTTTGAGTTATCGAATACTATGTTACAACCGGCATTAATAATACAACTAACTGGCAATAGATTGGCTGCAACTTTCGGTACATATAAGACATTCAACAATTTTACTTTCTTACTACCTACAGTTAAATAAATTTCACCTTCGCCTTCTACAGGTAAGGTCTGTTTGTTGGCTACGGTTATACGAGCAATATTAGACTTACGTAAAGAACTAAACAATAATTTGTTATTGCACATATGTTTGGAAGCACCTGAATCTACAATCCAGTCTTTTGTGATGTAGCTGTCTTTCGCTACCATACTGATAAATGCACATGATACATCGTCTTCTGCAGACTCTGCTTCCGCGTTGCACGCCTTCGCATATCTCTTCGATCTCTCTTTGGGGTTAGGGCAGTCGCTGGCATAGTGACCCTGTTGATTACATTCGTAGCATCTGACGTATTTGTGATACGTGTTGTTGTTGTAGTTCCCTCTTCTTCTTGGAAAGCGCCCTCTTCCTCGATGATAACCTCTGCGCTTGTTTGGGTTTGAGTAATAGCCAAAGGAATCTCCTGTTGCCTCACTGTTGCTATGCCACTTAACTTCGTGCAGGATTTTTTGTTTGACCAAGTCGGAGGTCACTGGTGTTGACAAGCTTTCAAGAGCCATCATCATTGGGCGATACTGGCTTGGCAATCCGGCCGATAGGAGCGCGCCTACCAACTCGTCTGGGATTTGAAGATTCGTGTCTGTTAATTTATGTGTAGTCGTTATAATCTTATTCACGTACTCTTCTTCGGAATTGCAATCCTCGAGCTTTGTCGTCGTTAATGTGCACAATAAATTTACACGACGGCTTAAACCATTGTCCTCGTATGCCTCCTTAAGCTTCTCCCATGCACTTTTCGCAGTTACTTCGTTTTCTATATGAGACAGCACGACCGGGTCGACGGATAGAATGATTTTTGCTCGCGCTTTTGCCACCTTTTTCGGATCCGTTGACACTGTTCCCGATTCCACTTTTATCGTGTCCCATAACTCTTCGTGCTCTAGATAAGCTCTCATTGTTACTGACCACGTATGATAATTGTCTCTGCCACTCAAACGTCTAATTGACTAAAGGACGCCGAGTGAGCCTTTGCCCGCCATTGTCCTTGTCTATTTCGCACAACTGTATTTGCCAATTTACTCGCTGTAACCGAAACTGTAATTACACTTTGAAACCACTTTTCCAGTGCAACCTTTCCTGGGCCCATAACCTGTTGCGGCTAGGGAAGTTGCATGTGGTTTCAAGGCAATAATTAATAAGACGAATAATATACGTATACTGGGAGTGGGTTTTTATTCTTACTTGACTGCGTGGTATTCGTAGCGCGACTGAACATAGAAAACGGAAAAGACACAAACAGGAAGTGGCCCTAGTATTATACGCGAGAAGCGCCATTCCTATTTATCGATATATATATATATATATATATATATATATTGTGACGTGGCGGGTCTACCAGCCCGTCACCGACCCGCACCTCCACTCCCAGGCGGCCGCGTCAAGCGCTCTTAAAGAGCAAGGGAGAGTCCTGCCGTGCCGCCAATGAACAACCAGAGTTAGCTTTAAGATTCATGTATTGTTGCTAATGCTTTTTGTTACTCCCCCAACCCATTCTCTGAGGTGACCGCCACTGCCGACGCCATCCAACGACCACCCTGCGCTGCCGTCGCGGGAAACGCGGAGGGACCACAGGACTACCGGCGCGGAGTTCGAAGCCCCGGACCCAGTAGTCGCGCTGTTGCTTGCTCGGACCTCGATGCCGCCAAGGACATGCTGCCGCTGCCGCCCAGGGATCGAGTTGCCTCCACCTGAGCCTCCGATAAGACCGGCCTTGCCACCCGGCACCCACAAATAACCGGACTCAGTCTCCCCCTGGGCTCGCCGATGCCGACAGGACATTTCCGCCTTCGCCAGACCACCCTCGCAACACGCAGCACAGCGCGGCGAACAGACCGGCTGCCTAGGCTCTCGCCGGTCTCTCGCCAATCTACCTATTATCCCCCCCCCCCCCCCCGTGGCGCCGCCGCGGGATCGCGATCGCCGAGGGCCGGCGGCCACCTCACTCTCCCTTGCGCTGCGTTGCTATCCGTGTCGCTAGTGCCCACGTAGTAATTGTGTTAACCGCTTTGGAAATAATTTGGTACGTTAATCTGTCGCTTTCTTTTCCGCGAGTTGTGTGGACGAGGAATTGCCGTAGAGAAATTGTTGCCGCTCCCGTTGTCGCTGGAAACCGGAGCTCTTTGCCGAGATAAGGTAGGCTAACGTTACCCCGGGCCTCGCTGGCTATAGATTCTCAACGGCCTCAGGCCATTTTTCCTTTTGCAACAGGTTGCCGGCCGGCTTCGGTCGGCCATTTTGTGTGAAAGCCCGCGAGTCTCGTGGTAGCTAAGCTTTTCTATTCAATTGTATTTCTGATTTTAATTGCTACCTTGATTTATTCTAATCACGATAAGATACTCTGGTTGTTCATTCGGTAATCTTTTGCCGCTTTATTGTAGCATATACTTTGTAATAGATCGTGTACCGTGCCGCTTCCCGGCCGCGTACCGAGTACGTAAGGGTGAGAGAGAGAGAATCTGTGAGTGAGTGTGTGCGCCCGTGCCGTCATTGCCGAGCGTAACTACCACCGTCAAGCAGCGACAGGCGACCGGGCCGATGATATAGAAAAAGTGAAGGAGGATTATCTCGTGTTTGTGAAGCCGTTAGATTGTTAGCAAGCTTGTTTTTAGAATTGTTCTGCCTTGGTTTGAGTTTTGGAATTGTTAACGAACTTGCTTCACCACGAGTCCGTAGTCGCATGAGTTATTGAATTGTTACTGATTTTATGCCGCTTATTACTCGCTTATCTTGGTCGCTTGCCGCTCGCCGCTTCTAGCTTATACTGCTTGATTTTGCCGTGTTCTATTGACTTGTTGAATTTTGTTGCTGTGTTGTATCTTATGCTATTTTGTTATATTTTTATTTATTTTTGAATTGTATCGAAGCGTACCGCCACCGATAAGACCGCTTGCCGTGTAAATAACTATTTTATTGCCTGTTGCCTTCTGCCTTGCCGTAACGGCACTGTTTGTTAATAAACGCTGGTAATAACATCTATAATCATTCGATTATCATCTATACTATTTCACCTTCGCGCCCACGTTCCCCTCACCGCTGGCTAGTCGGCTGTTTTTGTGTGTGCTTGCCCCTGCTATAGTTTCACTTTGAGATTTGGTGGTGTGAGTTAGGTTCGCCGTTCGAGTCGGCGAACGAATACTATTGGACGGTAAATTTCGAATCTGGTAAGAGTGTATTCTCTTACGGCTCTCTCGAGCCTGGCGCCCAACACCTGTTCTGCAGTGCCGTCAATCTTTTTTTTTTCATCTTTCTATTGCCGTGTTGGTCAACGCCATTTTTGTAAACGAGCCTCTGTGCCGACCCCGCTTTCCCCCGGGCGAAGTAAAAAGCCCGTTACAATACATATATGTAGACGCGGCTATATTTAAAGTTCAAGATTGACTTACAACAATTTTTAATAAACGCTCGCATTGAATACTACAAAATTCGGACGAACGTTCCTTATTTTGCATAAATCTGATCCTCATTATGGCTGTAACACGAGAATAGTGTTGCGATCAGTGGTGAAAAGTCGAGCTCATAAATACGCTTGACTTTGACGCACGCAAAACTCCATCTATCGTTTCGGAAATATTAGATTAAATTTCATCGAAATATGACGTTCCAGTTATTGTAATATTCGACTTTTCAGAACAGGCACGACGGCAGTTCCGTGAGGTGAGGAGGGAACCGCAAGGAATGACTTTTGGTGGTGGTTTTAGTGGGTATTCCGTAAGGCGAGTCCCACACTCCTGGGAGTGACGGTACCCTACCCAGGATAGTCTATAAAAGATTTCCCCACCAATTTGGCCACGGACGCGCAAAAAAAAAAAAAAAAAAAACAGCACTTGCACCAATACAGTCTCACAGATTTCGCCAATTCACCAATTCAGACTTGTAAGTCGGCTTGGTGCACTTGTGGCTTGTCAAAAAATTTAATTTTCAGTAAATAATGCATCAATTTCACGTCTCCAGCCCTATGTTGTATCACTGTATTTATGAAACTGCGACTTCAGTCGCAATAAAAACAAAGAAACGAACAAATGGGTGAATAAAGCGAGAGTGAGAATATGTACAATGGTCCAAAAGAAACGACACGCGCGCTCTTGAAAATTATCTTAGGTACCGATCGTTCGAAAGAGATGAGTCGAACCGGGAATAGCCCAGTTGAATCAGGATTTGATCCGTATCATATAATTTCATGAAAAAAATTCACCCCCTCTTTCTGGGTCACTAATTGATGGATTCTGCATATTTGAATGAAACAGAACGTTGTATTGCACATGTAAATACTCATTAAATAATGGTTGACTGTCATCGAATTGAAATTGAAAGTGAAGCGTGGCAACTGTATTTGTGAAAAAAAAATTAATAAAAATTATTTAAAAAAATGTTTGTCGCCCACAGAGTAAAAAAAAAATCACAGGTAAAAGGTACATGTACCTGTTATAACTTTCAATAATTTCTTTATCCTCCTCGTACATGTTTCGTGTTTCAGTCATACTTCCGCCATACTTCAATATTGCACTCATTTTTTACTACTGGAATCACAGAAAATTTGGCCACCGTTGCTACCGCGGAAATACGCTCAATACGAAAGTAAATACACAGTGTCCGGATCAACAATTTATTTGGTATTTCTTCCGGAAGATGAATGAATTAACCTCAAATTTGGAGGCGAACGATAAATGTACTGTTGGATTTTGGGTCGAGTGTGGTGGTTTTTTTCAAATGATTTTCGCATGAAATAAGAGTGCATTGCCTCCGTCGATAAGGCTGCACTCTGACAGAACAGCTTAAGGGGTAAGGCCACTGTAAATTTTTTGAAAAATCGATTTTTTTTTTATTGGCTTAAAAAATAGTTTAAACCCTTTAGAATAAGAAAAAAAAGGTCCCGTGCGAGAACAATTTTTGTTCCACGTGTCCTTTCGAGCCTTTTGAGCATTATGAAGAAAAATTTCGTTAGTTTAGCTGCAGCAAGCGCACAGTAAAGAGCGATTCATTCTTCATAAGTGACGATTTTTGCGTGTTTTCCGTGGTTTTTTTTTCCGATTTCACTGTGAAATTTTGCGAACGCGTTAGTTGAAATGGGTGATCGAGTGTATCTTGGAAAAAAAGGTACGAAAACCGCGTATCCAACGCGGCGTCGATCAGGCGGGATGAAACGACGACCCCTGACGGATATCATATTCAATGGCGGCCTTACCAACGTCTTGCAAATATTCAAGATGTTGGAGGTGGAAATTGGTGCCCAATTATATAATTTCTGCATCGAAGCCGACGCCGAACGCATCACGCACGCCGAGGCATCTCTGAGCGACGCGGCAAAAAGTGCGCGCGCGCTCCAAAAATCGACCAGGAAAGACGAAGAAGACGAAAATTTGGCCATCGAAGGACAAATGTATGGTGCTGGAATTGCAGACTAACGGTACAAATTTTTTTTACCTCCTTTTTTTAATTTTTTCCCATAAAAAACTAGTCGTAAAACTTTAAACGCGTTTTTCTCGAAACACGGTTTTTCAAAATGGCACGCAGCATCACTCGAACAATTTTCATTTTTTTTACTTGAAATTTTTACCAGATGTGAAAATTAACATTATCTTGAGAATGTCGATCGGGATTTTCAATAACTTTATTTATTGTTTTTTTATTAACAAAAAACTAGCCGTTTTTTTCGTAAAAAATCATTTTTTTTTTTCAAACGCACGCCAAATCCACAAAAATTAATACTTTTTAAAATCCGATCGACATTCTCTAGCTATAACCCTTTAGATTAACGGTTTTTTTTTTTTTTGTTCTAGATTCAAAAGTGCAGCAGTGGTGCTGCGTGCCGCGGAGCCCTGCAAGCAAAACATGCCCCGGGAAGATGGCTGTGGAACCGCCATTTTGTTTTTTTTTCGCTGTAAAAAAATTGGATAATAAAGTTTAATGTATGCCCGATAACACCCTTAAAAGTTTTTTTTCAATTACCTTCAATTTCGGAAGCAAAAAATTCGTGAAAAAACCTTTCTTTTTGGACCGTTACAGTGGCCTTACCCCTTAACTCAACTAAGCCCGTGTGTGTTCGGTGTTACAGCTAGGTTGCCCGGTAATGAATCAAACCAAGCCCACCGCATTCTGAAAAATCTTCAAAATTCCGAACGTAACCTAGCTCCACATCCAAGACAACGTATCATCGCTGAAAAATACTAAAGTATTGCAATTTTTGCGTTGCAGCAACCCGTCATCGGTAAAGGGTTATAGCAGAATGCCGATCGGCCGGATTGGCTAGGGGCGAGCGCTGCAGCGGTTGCCACCGGCAACCGGCGTTAACAAGATGCTTTTTAACCTCCCGTTATGCTGCTGGGGCGTTAAGTATCATTGCCAATTTCAAATGCCGACGTTTTTGCCACCGTCGGCGCAATGCAGAATATTTTCGGAATTCTAATCTTGCTTCTTGTCTAGCTGCCATATCATTGTGAGAAAGTCTGTCAAGCGAAACCCATCGCGCAGAATCGTCAATGACGTATTTTATACGCTACCTGGACTCAGGTGAAGTTGGCGCGGATCAATTTTGACAGATATTCCAATTCCACCTGTTCCGCCAGTTAGAACCGAATTTTGGTTGAAAAAGTCGAATTTTGCGATTTATTTGTGGGCGAGTGGTTTGACGGATCTCGGAAAATTTTTGATATCCGAATTCGGTAAATTTTATCTTGTCAACAAAAAAAATCAAAACCTATTTTGATGTGCGGAATCAAAAATTTTTTTTTGCACGCAAGAATGGTAACTTCCAAAAAAATTTCGACCCTGCCATCGGAAGGTTCGTCAAATTTCCTTTAAGAATCGTAAAAAAAATTTTCAAAAATCCCACGGGGCTGGATTTTGGAGGGTGGTGGCCACCTTATCTTGGTCACCCATTTACATTTACGCAGTACGCGGTTGTGTGCTGGTGTAGCCTAGTAAACACTCTATATCCATTATTCGGTACTCGCTATGGGCTCGAACGACAAACCGTCAAATTCTAACCTTCTCAGAGTTCCGAGTGGTCTGACAACTCTATGCAAAGGATGTGGAAAAGGTCCTTTTAGGGATAAGCTAATGATTTGCCCAGTCTGTGGTTCTCATTACCACGCTTCGTGTGCTCCAAAATACCATTTAGCTCCAAACGGTGGTCTGTCACGTTGCTGTGGATCGAGTCTTACGTCGTCTCATACGATCGATGTTGTGCCTTCGGCCAGCCAAAGTGGCACAGGTATTACGCTTCAGGATTTACATTCTGCTCTCGCCTCTCATTTCAAAAAGTTTGAGGAGAAACAGGACGCTTTGAGTAAGAAGGTGGTGGAAATAGTCAATGAGGAACGCCAGCTTAGAGAGTCTTTCGAGCAATCCACGGTGGCTGTCCATGCTCGTATCGATGCCTCAGAAAATAGGATTGATGAAACTGAATCCTCCGTTCGGGCTATTTAGTCCGAAATCTCGGCACTCAGGCAATCTAATTTGTCCGAAAATCAAATTTGAAGTGAGGTTAAAGACAGGAGCAGAAGAGCAGCTAATGTCATTTTTTATGACCTCCCCGAGGCTCAGGATAACGGCCTTAATACTGTCATCGAAATCTTAGGGTTTCTCGACGTCTCTTCTGCATCGCTAAGATGCTCCAGGATTGGTCCTACCGCGCCTGCGTCTACACGTCGTAATCCTCGCCCTCTTCTAGATGTATATTAAACTAGCGTAGCCATATCGAAAGGCACACTTCGGACCACCCTCATTATTTGTTGCTGATTTATTGCTAATTTATAACCCCACGTTTGATTTTGTTGCTGTTGCCGGTTCCGAGAAAACGCGATGCACGCTAGGTTAATATTAAGCTAGCGTAGCCATGTAATATTACTGTATAACTAAGCAGCAGAAGGAAATTCTTATTGCAGAGGAATGTGTTGCTGATTTGTTGCTAATTTGTAACCCTATGTTTGATTTTGTTGCTGTTGCCGGTTCCGAGAAAACACGATGCACGCTAGGTTAATTTTAAGCTAGCGTAGCCATGTAATATTACTGTATAACTAAGCAGCAGAAGGAAATTCTGATTGCAAAAGAATTTGTTGCTAATTTGTTGCTGCAAGTTCACACCGTCCGAATCCATCGATAACCAACCCTTAGCGAGACGAACCCACCCCTAATCTTCGGAAACTTGCCTAGAACTGTAAGAGAGAGAAAGGAAAGTAGATATCTTCAACAAACCACCGGCATAATTTGTTGCTAATTTGTTTCAGAAGGAATCGAGTCACCTCATCAACCCAAATTACCCCTGTTGCTCATAAACTTGTCCTTACGCGTATCAAATATCGGAGTATAATACTTTGAAATAAAAACAGACATTCGAGTATCCAGTCGGCATTGGAATTTGTTGCTAATTTGTTGCTGCAAGGTCACAGTGTTCAAACCTATCAATAACCAACCCTGTAAAATTGAACGGAAAGTTTATACCTTATCCCTACCACCGGCATAATTCGTTGCTTATTTGTTGCTGATGAAATACAGTATTGCAATACTGCTTCCACAGTTCATCAACTGATTTTTGTCGCCTACAATACCGTACCCACATGCTTGAACATTTCTACTTCCCTATTTTTCAAAACCGCCAATTCTGTGCATAATCCGATCCATACGCGTATGTAAAACCACCGACATAAGTTATTACAAAGCAAATACTTTTCTTTTCATTCAGTTGGCTTGTGAATTCGTTGCTGATTTGTTGCTGAAGAAATATTGGTATTCTAGTCAACCAAAAGTACACCTATTGCCCATAAACTCATCCTTGCGCGTTTAAAATACCATTCTCATATTTTACCAACTTGTTGCACTCACGCCTACGCGTTTTAAAGACCGTCAAGATAAGGAAATGTCAAGAAAATACGCATTCAGATATCCGTCGGAAATTGTTGCTCATTTGTTGATGCAAGTCTATACAAAGTAATCCGCAATAAAAAACAATTGCGGTTCATATAATATCATTACATCGTTAATTGTGCCTAGCTGGACTTATGGTTCCTGCATGTGAAAAAAAATTCTCGGCCGCGGCTTGGCCGGTATTTCGCAACTTCATGTCGTTTTCTTATTGTCGCTATGTGAGTGTATACTACGCTGGATGGCAACGTAGCGCATCTTTTCTCCTTGCCTATCGTACAGTAAATGTCAAGGGGTTGCCCTGGTCGATTGCAAAGTTGACGTATATATCTCCGAATATCGAAGTCTACGGAACTTAAACACGAAAACGGGCTCAACAGCCCCATTCTATACGCAACTCTGAACAAAGAGATTCCAACATACTTTCATTTGATACATAAAGAAAGAAATGACACGAAAATTAAGAATTTACTATTGCGATTTCGTGTTTTTTGTGCCATTTCTTCATTTCTGGATCAACTCAAAATGTGTTGGAGTCTCTTTGTTCAGAATTGCGTATAGAATGGCGTTGTTGAGCCCTTTTTCGTGTTTGAGATACGTGAAATACGATATTTGGTGATATATACGTCAACGTCGAAATCGAGCCGAGCGCCCCCGTAAAGTTAAAATATTTCATTCGTTAAAATTATGATACATGATGATATTTATGGAAACCTTCGCAAAATTTTTATTTAATTTAGTAACATAAATTTCTACCGAGCCTTATACAAATGTGAAAATTATACTTTACTTCGACTTATTAATGAAGCTGATCTCAATTCTTAGCATTTATTTCGAGCACGAGACGTAGTCTAGTGGAGAAGTGAATTTTTTACGAAAAATCGTTACAGGGGTCGGAAAAATATGAGCAATAGCTCATTCCATCCGGAATGCGACTCTGAAAAAGAAGTTTTTGTTTTCCGCAAACAAAAATTGTAATTGTTATAAACAAAAAACAAACAAAAAAAGACGCCTCCGGTTTATCGTCTTAAATTTTAGCAAATAAATAAAAGGAAACGTGCATTATTAAATAACATTTCTCATTATCCTTGTTACTACTACTTTAAAACTTTTTTTCCAAAACTCTTTCAAATAATCTTCACTTTAATTGTTTTCTTCTAAAAGCCCAATAGTAAGCCTACAAAATTGCCTGGAATAATTAAAGCCGTAAATGCAATATTTCATAAGATATAAGGATCATTCATAAGTTGCAGACAATGGAGATTTTTATAAACAAAAGCATGTAAAAATGGAACTATGATAGATACCAAGCTAGGGAAAAGTTTATTCAAAAGAAAAACTGATTCGCTAAATAATCGTCTTGAACGTCAAAGACTGTATCTTTAATAGTTAAAAAGTTACAGCAATTTATAAGTTGTCAAATCAAGTGACCGCTTCAACTGTGATACCACGATAATTTTTAAAATGCAATAAAAAATAGATAAACAATTATTTGTACACTTTGTTATAGATCGTTGTTTTCGTGATTTTTGATAGTTCTAGAAAAAAATATAATGAAAATCAGAATTAGTTCATAACAAATTGGTAACTTAATGAACAATCAAATTAATGCTAAATTTATGAGTTTTGAAAAAAAAAATTTTCCTGACTACAATTCCAATGTTAGATAAATGAAAAAAACTGTTATAAACAATTAAAAATTTTTCTTAGGTAACAATTCATTTTTTAAAACTCATAATTGACTCTTCTCAATACAGAAATAAATTTTTTTTCTTTTAAATATTAAACTTGACCATTTTTTTATAAACAATTTTTCAACAAATGGCGTGAAAAATATTTTTTCAACATCAATTAATGTCATTGTTAGATGTGAAAACAGTCAACATAATATTTTTGAAAAAAATTATTTTACCAGCATTTTTTTCATTTTTTTTCAACTTTGTAAACTTATTATAAACAATAAAAAGAACTTGTATAAACTTTCATTGTGTAATCTTGTTTAGTATGCATATAAAAAGGGCTCCAAGAAGTTGAAAAAATTTCAGGTCAATTATTGAAACTTTTATGTCGCCATTTATGAAGACAGAAATCCGAAAAAAATGAGTTAATTAACAACTGTATAACTTTTGGAAAAATGAAGTTGAAAATTTTTTATCTACGGGGCCATATTCTTTAGAGTATTCCGATGATACCACAATTTTTTTAAATCCACAAATTAATATTTAGTTGCAAAAAAAAAATTAATTTCTATAGATACTTTATATAGATTATGCGCGCATATGCGACGCTGTGTGAGCCACGTGCAAAAGCTGCCGCGCTGTACATAATATATAGGTATATCGCGGCAACAGTGGCGGCACATACAATGAATTTGAAGACTTGAGCTATCGGCACCATCATATTTTACTTTGTACTGCACGGTAAAAGTCATTCGTGAAAACGTGTAACAAATTAGATGCGATTCTCGTCAGTCGATCTTTTTCTCCAGTAGAGTAAACATCTAGCATTTGCGTCCGGTTTGATTATCGAGTGTACGAATTTAAGTGTAATTTATTCTTTGATTTGTGCATTTCAACATGGGTCGTGGTAGACCAGCTTTAGTTTCAGAAAGTGATTTTGTTAATGTGATACTAAAGTACAGTGACGATGTTTATGGAAATACTGTTGCTATTAAAACTGACCAAAGATGGAGGAAAATTTCCCTTGAATTGGAAGAAAAAATTCAACCGAATTCGTTATATTCTATGGTGCTTTTAAATCGTCACGATGTTCTAAATAAATTGAAGGAAAAAGGCGGTTTAACAGGTAACACAAGCCTGAACATCTCTGATACTTCATCAATTGATAGTCAGAGTTTCAAAGAGCTAAACTCTAGTGAAACAGCTGAAATATATAATTGTAATGTTCACAATATCCATCATGAGATAAGTGCCACAGAGTTTGAACGATTTACTACGATTGTGGAGTACTCTAGAAATACTAGAGAAGCGAAAAATGCCAAAAGACGGTACCGAAGATTTGTCTCTGGAAGATATCAGCCTTATTTCAACAGAGTGATATGGGAAAACGCAAAATTGAAATGTGGTTGGAATTTCAATAATCAGAACATCAATTTATCCGGAACCAGAGGTAGCATGAAAGGTTAGTATAAGATATATTTATTAGTATCATTATAACTATGATCGTTATTTTATCTTGTTATTCTTCTTTCTTTGATTTTTTTATTCATAAAAACTGTGCGTTTAGCTGAATTATATACATATGCGAGATTATACTCATTATTATACACACGTGAAAACATAATTTTTCATTATGATCATTAGGGTGCTTCATTTGAAACAAACATTTTTTTTCGCGGACACATGAAAATTTGGTTATTTACATCGAAAAAAGAAATCCCTCCAAATATGAGCCCTTCTTTTTTTTTTAAATACTTCCTCTCAATCGTTGAATTTTTCTCATTTAAATAACATGTAAATCATTGGATTTTAAAAAAAATCGTTATAGCTCAGCTCGGTTCCATGATTTTTCATTGCCATCTGTCGCAATATGTAGTGTATTAGAGACTCTCTAAAATTGTCCATATTTACGATTTTTATGAAATATTGTAAAATATAGTTTTACATTTGTTCTACCATAGTTACAGACTAATTCTTTTCCGAGACGATCGTTAGTTTTGGAGATGTAATTGATTATAAATAGCTCTCCGATCATGTAGTGAAACATACCAAGTCATCATAACTTTTATAAATATTAATAGTTCTTACTAAAATTTCATTTTAATCAAATTTGAATTGTGGGATGCGCACATGTACGTTTATGTAAACCGTCATCTTTTTGCCATGCACTTCGACAACAACAGTTTTCATATTCGTGTTCTACGAATTCCTATGGTATTTGTACGGTGTATTTTACAGTATTGTGGCGTACGAAAACATGCTTTAATATTGCAAGATCGCGAAAAATGAAAGGCGAGCGTGTATCGTGTTGCTTGACATTCTCTGATCATAAAATTTGAAATATCGAAAAAGTTCTTTGATGAATAAGCTGGTTCGTTAACAAAGTTTGTCGGTTTGAAATCGTACCGGTCGAATTTTGTTGTTACGGCTGTTCTTCTTCCTCGGCGACTGAAATCTAATGGTGAACTTTAAAGAAAGACGCCAATCTCCGAATAACTTTTTCTTTATCGCTTTTTATTCTCATGTGTAGTGGCATGGCTTAGTTTCTTAAACAAGAGTCTTGCCAGAATTAATCACTATTTTGAGCTCTCAATGTGTTCGTGTACCCTTGAATTTCTTCGATGCAAGCATGCGGGATTTGCTTGCTGCCATTTATCCAAAAATCGTTTTCATGTGATGCGTAGTTTTATGACGAATTTCCGAAGTGTGACTGTGAGAGTAAAACAAGGGATAGAAAATACTACGGCACAATACATACCAGTGTATGTAACGAGAAAGCAATTAATAATTGTTATATAATTTTTCCTGGTATGAAAGAACTCCAGAGAACTGTGAAAAAATTGGGCAATCAGAATTATAGATAAACAATTCTTTAAACAGAATAGTAAACTTTAATAAGTTATGTAAGGAACGGGGGGGGGGGGGGGGGGGGGGGGGGCACGCTGGGCCTCTTAAGGAGAAAAATGCTCATAATCTGAGAGTTTTCACTGGTTACACTTTTTTTTTTAGTTCCTCGACACGTATTTGGTATTAACCCTGATACGGTAACCTGGGGTAGAAACCCCACCCCAGGCGACATTGAATCTCACGTAATTTTAATGAATTTTTCGTGTTTGTTACCCGTTTACCTAATTTTTTACTAACTTTTCCGACTTCAATAAAAATGACCATAGTAAAATAAACATTTTTTAATTAACTGTCGATGTGGGAGCAGTGGAGATATTTATTTAACAGAACTGACGCAGACGAAGACGTTATGGTAGAGATCAACATAATTCCTGGAGATGGCAAAAATTGCGGTCCGCAGTATTTGCGAAAAGATGAACGGGAAAAAGTATCACGAGAAATTGAAAAGTGTGGTTCTGTTGATGAATATCGAGTAAACGTTGCTCGAGACATAGGATTAAAATTTGGTATGACGAAACCAAGTATGGTGCGAGATCCTAACGTTCTGCATGTAGCTAAGACGCAAGATAGGAAATCAAAGTATTCACATGCTGATCCAATTGAGGCTCTCAATATGATGAAATTCTCTTCCCACGCAAATGAGATATATGACATCGGTAAAGACCCTTTCTTTGTTGATTTTTACACAAATGAACAGAAAGCTTTGGAAAAAATGACTAGAAAAAAATGTAGCCGTCTAGCAATCTCAATGGATGCAACTAAGCTGAAGATGGAGCCAATTCAGAGACCTTATTGTCCATTAAAAAGAAACGTATTTTTATATGTTTTAAGGTAATAAGTTTATCTTTTATGGTGACTATATCCACTAAAAATTTCGAAGCTTTAGTATTATAATATATTATTATAATGAATATTCGTTTCTTTGAATGATTCTTGCTTTTGAATTTAATTTTGTTTTTACATGACACTATTCGCATATAAATAATCTTTTTTTAGCATAAATACATCCCAAGGTCAAAGTACAATCGCCCAAAGACTAGGAGAAAGGCATAAAGGCAAAGACCTACGAGTTTTTCTTGATTCCTGTCACGACAACGGCATACCATATCCTGATGAGTTTGTTAGTGACGAAGCCAGAGCTATTCTAAATGCAGCTGCAAAAGTATATGCTGATTGTGAAACAATAGACGAGTACGCTGACAGCTTAATCGACAACCTTGAAAATACAAGTACCAGAATAAGAATTGATAATGCTCATTTAAAGGGAACGTATAAAACCCTGCTCAAGAACGTACATTCCCGCGGGATAAGAACATTTTACATGGCAGCGATAACCCAACTTATTCTTGCTTTAAACAAAGAAGAAGCTGAAGAAATTATTCATGGTATTTTTATTGTGGCTAACTGCCCGAAATCAGGAATTACCGCAAGTGGTGAGCCAACAGAATGTTCAAAGCAAATTTTCTTTTTAAAAGGATTAATAACAGGTAAATTTCAAAGAATTAATGTTGAGCTTTTCTTTGAAATACGGTTAAATATGTATACTATCTCTAATTTTTGAATATTTAATAATTTCAATAATTAAAAAATGTAACTTGTTTATCAAACGATTTGAATTTTTTCTATTCACCATACTGATGACATCTCATACATTCATTTTGTGTAACGATAATTATAACCTCTAAACATCATTATCTAGTTAGAATCCTTAAATCTACTTCAGAACACTTCTTGCTTTACTTTTCCTGATGCAAACTCCGTGTCATTTCTTTTTCGAAACAAAGATAACTTTATTGCACAATGTGCTCTGTAACTTTCAACACTTAATTTATGTTCGATTAATTCTGTTAAAAATTAAAGTTTTAATAACTGCTAAATGAAATACTATTTTCAATGTTGAAAAATTTATCACACAATAGAAAGTTATTTAATATATGTATATAGCCAAATATGGCTAAGCTGGTTAACTGCATTGAGAAGGTAACATTTCGTGTTATTGCCAATGTATAGTTTACTTGTTTTTTTCCATACATTCTTTTTATTGTGAAACCGAAGCGTTGCACTATTTTTACATATTGACATACTATTAAAAATCTAAACTATAAGAAGCATAATTGCTAGCTTATAAATCACGACTCGCCCATTGGGTCTGCTCTCACGATCCGCTTAAGAACATCGGAAGCGACACAGTTTACACATAAATAGTGTCGAGGAATGGTGCAGCTCCGATTTTTAAATTTGTTGACTAGTCAGGCACTTTTCCTAATGGCGTCCAAATGACTAGGCTCGGATTGTCAAATTTCATTGCTCACGTTCTTAACCTTTAGACTGCTGGTATTTCAAGGGGTGAAACCATCCTTTAAAAGTGCCTAAATTTGTGTCTTGTAGCATGTATAAATTATATACAAAATTCATATCCTAGGCCAAACCGATACATCGGCTTTCCGCAGGCTAAAGGTTATATCAATAACTTTTTCCTCTTAAAATCCGGCGGGTATCATCTTCTGTGACGCTACTTTCGATTGATAAATTTTACATATTGCCATTGAAAATTTTTCGTAAATTAAAACTGAAACTTAATTTTAGTTGCCACCGAGAAAAAAATTATTTGAAATATCTTATTGACATCGTTAAAAAGAGCACATATATACAATAACATATTTTTCTATGTGCAATTATTTAAAAAATTACGACAAACGAACATGGGCTCTTCACCTTCTCTCTTATTCTGGATCTCTATGCAGCCTTTTACTATAAACTAGCTGTCTATCTATATACACTAAACTTACAGCTTGCTGGTAAAACGACGAAATTTTCAAGTGGGTCCATTAAATCTTCTTTTCCATCGAAACATATTTTGCACTTTGATTTTGTCTTATAGAATAGACAGTGTATATGTTTTTCTGGTTTTTAAATGGGGGAAGTGATCAGACCGACTTGTGTGTTTAGGATCTTCATTCCACGACAAATGCTCTACTAGTAATACTATTTCCAGCTATCGCAAATTAAAAAAACACGAGCAAAAATAGAGCTCCTCATACGTTGCGTCGACAAATACATCGGAAATTCATTTTTTTCAATGATTTAGGATATGAAGTTGAAGAAGATGAACAATGGGAAGGTAATGACGGCAACAGTGAAATTGATTTTAATTCTCTCTCAACTGATACAGATATATCAAATGAAAATGAAACTGAAAAAATAATAGTTGGACAAAATGGGGAGAAACTATCTTGAATAAAAGTTTCATGTTTTTTGATCAAAAAGGAAACGAGTACAATTTGTACTATTTATCGAACGTTAATATAACAAAGAAGCTTCTTCATGATATAACTTACTTCCGATATGGGGTAACATATTGAGTCTACAATTTCCTGGCTGCAGAATTCCTGCCTCCAGTGTGAGTTGCGAAAGCGAATTTAATCGAATAAAAACGCATTTACTGTCTAAATATTTGCACAGCATACGCGGAGATTTTTTTGTAGATAAAATGTTAAATTATCTAAACGGCAAAGTACCTTTACTAGCATCAGATCTGCAAAGCACAAATGTACAGAACTTAGAAATCACAACTACAGAAAGTGAAAAAAATGATATATGTAAAGTATGTAAGAGAATATACGAGTTAAAAAATGTGTCTGCTTGTTTTACTTGTCAAGATTTTGTACACAAACAGAAATGCACAGTTAAGTTTGGAGGAAAACAAATATGCTTACACTGCAGTAAAACAAAGGAAGCCAGAAGAATTATTGCACGAGATACTGTGGAGAACTGGGGAGGGTTGGGCCAGGAGAAATTAAAAAATTTAAATCAAAAAAGTAAATCCGAATCAACTGTCAACAATAGCGTAATAGAATGCATAGCATGCAAACACGGGGATTTACCTGCTGGAGCACACAAGTGCTATTTATGTAATGAAGCTATTCATATTTTGGAAGGCTGTTCATTTCCAATACCTGGTGAAGAAGAAGGATATGGAGAGAAGAGAATATGCAGTAAATGTAAATTCAATTCCGCAGATGTAGGTGTAAGAAAAAGAAAATTAGACTACTTAAGCGAGGAGAAAAATAAATACAGGAAACCAGCGAAGTATAATGGTAAAAGAGCAGATGATGTACGCGATTCCTTAGATTGGAACGCAAGTCAGAAGATCAGAATTATGAAAAATGAAAATGACAGCACTTTAGAAAAACAAAATATAAATGGTAAATGTACTATACTGAATAACACTTGTGGAAATGATGCACTAACGTATGCGTCTGTGTTTGCTGCTCACGATTTTCCACGTATCAAAAACTTGGTAAGTTTAAAAAATATTTAAATTAGTAACCGTAATGATGTGTAACTTTAATTAGTACTCCTTAATTCAATATTCGCAATGGATATTTGTTGCCATTTTTTCGTTCTTAAAATAAGTTATAGATGAAAAAATATGAGCATGACTGTGGATCATAAATTCATCGGTTAGAAATAGTAAATAAATATTTAATCTCTCAAACTGTATAGATTAACGATGTTTCTTGTCAGGTCATAGTAATTTTATAATAGAATATAAATATAAAATACTGAATCTGTCATTTTTCAGTATAAAACTATGGAAACTCCTTTTATGAAATATATTTTGGATATATTGGAAAATGGAGTACGAACGCATACTGATGCGTTACGATCTAATGTATTAAGTGAGATAACTCTACCAGTAGCATCCAAATCAGATAAAGATTTATATATTTTACACTGCGAACGAGAAGTTGGATGGTTAGCACGACAATTGTTTAAACCACTTTCAAGTGTCGAAGAAGAAAAAGCTTGCACAGTGTGCGACTTCAGAAAAACTACTCATTTAACTGTAATTGAAGTATCCGATGAAAACTTGATAAACTTCAAAAAATGAAGATTTTATAAAAAAAGTTTGGGAAACAGACCCAAGTTTATGCCCTACATGTGAATCACCAACTAAAAGCCGATGAGTAAATGTTGGTAAGTAAATTAAACGTAATTAAAATAACATCATGTTAAATATTAATTACTTGAATTTAACACTGTTCTAGCATGCCCTTCTTATTTAAGCCTTTTTCGCAAAAACTAAAAACATTTGTTCAAAATTCCATCAAACAAACGTCAGCGTCGACACCGTTTCTACAGAATCGTTTCTACAGAGCACCGTTTCCACAGAGTTCTTTTCTACAGAGTTCGTTTCTACAGAAAATATTTTCTACAAAGTTCGATTCTACAGAATTATTTTAGGTCTATTCGAGTCAACACCGTTTCTACAGAGCACCGTTTCTACAGAGTTCTTTTCTACAGAATTGCGACATGCAGTTCGTTTCTACAGAATTCAGATTTGGAAGTTCGATTCTACAGAATTCGGTCGTAGATGTTCGTTTCTCATACATTTAATTGTAAATTTCGTACATTTCGATTTAATTTAGTTTAATCTAATTTAATTTAAGTTAAATTATTTGACCACCACTTGTAGAAACGAAACGGACTTGCAGACTTGAATCCTGTAGAAACGAATTCTGTACAAACGAACTCTGTAGAAACGAACTTTGTATAAAATATCTTCTGTAGAAACGAACTCTGCAAAAATGATATCTGTAGAAACGGTTCCTGTAGAAACAATCCTGCCCTAGTTAATTGAAGGGTGTTATTTCGAAAATTCTTCACACAAAAAATATATTTATATTATTCAACAATTTTTAACTCATTAGTTTCAAGATAAAAAAATCTGTAAGTATACATTTTTTCTTACGAAAACAGTTATTTATGTTCTTATGATTCCAGGTGATATGATGCTATTTACTATCTATAACGATTTCGAAGATAATGTTGAATTCAAATTAGATGAATTCCACAAAGAGCTTCTCAATCCGCTAAACAAAAAAGAGAAGTTTTACATAACTTGCGTTGTAGGGTACTCTGGACCTAGTGGCGTAAGATTAAATTTAAGAAGTTCAGGAGAAGGTATAGTGGATGAACTATCTGACATGGGTCACTATGTATCATACTCCTATCGCAGAGGAGATACCTGTTGGGTGACCGCAGATGACTTGGTGTCATACACACAAAAGAAAAAAGGCACTTATAAAGTAACCCCAAGATTACTCATGTACGTTAGAAAATAAATGAATTCTTGTCTTGTGTGTATATATTTCTACGATTATTTTATCTGTAACATTGAATATGAATATGGTTTTCTTATCCTACCTACAAGTTTTCTATCTAGTCTTTAAGGGTGTGCCCGGTTCGATTTCGACGTTGACGTATATATCACCAAATATCGTATTCCACGTATCTCAAACACGAAAAAGGGCTCAACAACGCCATTCTATACGCAATTCTGAACAAAGAGACTCCAACACATTTTGAGTTAATCCAGAAATAAAGAAATGGCACAAAAACCACGAAATCGCAATAGTACATTCTTAATTTTCGTGCCATTTCTTTCTTTATGTATCAAATGAAAGTATGTTGGAATCTTTTTGTTCAGAGTTGCGTATAGAATGGGGCTGTTGAGCCCGTTTTCGTGTTTAAGTTCCGTAGACTTCGATATTCGGAGATATATGAGCGGATCCACGTCACTTCACTCAAAAAAAAACCGTCAAGTCACGGATCTTTGCGCCATTTGAAATATCCGTAGTAATATGTAAAAAAAAATACAATTTCAAGGATTTTGAAATTTTTTCAAAAATGGCCGAGTACGAGCTATGTAAAGTTTTGTATACCACTGTTGTACTGCTATGTTTGAAAATTCATATCTCCGAAAGTATACATCGGAGCGGACTGATCTTGCAATCGTTCTGTTTGTAAAAGAATGCGCTTCGATAAAAAAAAATTTATTTGAAAAAAAAACATTTCTTTCAATATTTTTTTACCGTTTTTTTTTTTGATTTTGCTGCAATTTCCGCGGGACTAACAACAATTCATAGAAATAATTTTTTTCGGATACCTGTATCCTTCCTCTTTAAGCCTAAAAAAAAAAATTGATGGAGAAGTTACCAGGGCCGGAGAAAAAAAATGAAACGTCTCGTCGCGCGTCACCGCGCGCGCCGATCCACGTCAGCGCTACTCCCGCGAACTCGGTGTGTTGTGTATACCGGGACCATCTCTAGAAACTAAACAGGAACTGCGCATGCGCGAATTTAAATCCGCCGTCCGTGCAGTCTGGCCACCCCGAGACCCTGCTGTCAAACTCTGTTTCTGTCGGCGATGTAGTTCACATGCATTTTTGAGGTTAGAATCTCAAGTCATTCAGATAGTCACTCGGAAAGGCTTGGGAAGCATTTGTTATTGAAAATTGATTGTTCAAAGAACGGTCGGAATTTAATGCTGATGCTCTTTGAAAATTCGTCCTATTCGATTGAAACAAGAAATCTGTTCAAATGTTGGGTGCTTGGAAGAAACGAAGCAGGTAGGTGGGGACAATTTATTCAATCATTTTCATTACTTCATACATTAAGAATAACAATGAAATTTTTTTCTTTCAACAGAAAATACAGCCAAAATAATAGCATCTCTGCTGTTAGCTGATGTCTTCTCTTCCCATTCAATTCATGACACATGCAGAGATCATCGGCCACTTTTGTTGGTTGAAAAAGGAAGTTGTAGATCTTACGGTTTCTTTCAATTTCAAATCTAATCTAAAGAAATCTAATCCCAAGAGTAAAACTCAGAAACATTCTGTGACACAAGTTAAAAATCAACATTTTCAAAATGTGCCTCAGTAATTAACTTTAAGGATAATCATGTTTTAGAGTAATGTTCAGAACATTCATATGAAAATATTGACTTATCGGGTTCAACATTGTACCCCTTGTTCCTTTGAAACAAATGAATATCTAATTTTCACTGAAGTTCATGAAAATATCTACTCAAACCTAAATCCAATACAATATCTTGTTCATAGTGCTCCGAACATCATCCAGTAACATGAATGTCCGGAAGGAATCCCTCTGTCGCAGAAACCGTTATAAGGTTCTTTGTTTTTAACTTGTGCCACTAGATAACTTTTGCATTGCAGATTCCATTTCCAATCTTAGGATGAGATTTTTTGTTTCGAACAGTGTTAACATGGGATGCAGAATTAATTGTAATAAATGGAGATTCACAAACTCTCAGTTTCAATGAAGGACCATTGTAAGAGTATAAAATTGAATCTGGTTTCAAGCTTTCAATAAGTTACCGGATGACTCCCTGATAAAGATTCATCATAAAAAAGTTAGCCAGCAAGTAAGTCCTATTGTAGACAAAGTGATCATTTGTAACGTGTACTAGTAAGTGAATGCATTCCTTAGACCTTGCTGGGGTTGAACGAGGCTCAAGCACGGATGATAGCTGCAACTAGCTAGTCAGATGATACTGTCGATTAATATTGACTTTAAAGACATTTTCAACTGAAGTTATCCAACATTTTTAGATTGAGATTGGTTCAGTTTACCCATCAAAATTCATCCTTGGAATCTGATTTAACACTTGAAACACTATTCATCTGAATTGAATACCAAGAGAGTGAAAAATAAAATATCAAAACTGCCGATAATAAAATTTGAAAAATAATGTGGACCAATAATACTGCTTGGATTACAATGGTGCACGGAATGATTGCTCTGTAAAATTAGTTAGCAGCAATTGTTGAATAACAAACTTATTACTATTGGCTCGATAGATCTAAAATAATGGAATATTCAAACACCATGATCTGTAGCGTGTCGTGCTCTTCAATTTTGCCACGACTGATGTTCAGAAGGTGGCGATGACCAGAAGAAATTCCTTCGGATACCTGTTGTCTAATGGAACAACGGAACAACCAGGTTCGATGGTTGGAACGGTGGCACCAATCGAGAAACTAGGGTCCTAGCCACCAAAACGTTTTGACCATCAGGTAAGGTATGATTTTCATCCTATTATCCAAACTTGAAACTTTAAGTCTGTCAGAACAAACGAATTTTATCATTGAATACATGTGAAAATATTGTAATATGCAAATATCATAGCATCAGAAATTTACTTACACGCTTCAACGCCTGACAACTTTAGTCTCGCTTCGATGATGGTTGTTTCCCACCTGAAAATATTAAAAGATATTATCATCAGACAAGAGCTTCTAATTGTTTTGGATACCACTAATTTTCAATAAATTGCGACAGAAAAACGAATTGCTACTTTTTGTACTCCTAAGCTTTGTGTTTCAAGATACACTATTTCTTTTATTCCTTGTTACTGATTTTATTTTAATATTTCATGTTCATCGGCACTGATTACTGGCTTCCGGAGCACTGCACTGTAACAAATCTACTCTGGAGCAACCTTCTACTGGGTTTCAACAATCCATTTATTTTTAATTTTATGTAAATAAAGAATCTGTTTGAAATAAACAATATTTTTACTTACCTGCCTCAGTTTGTCTAGACTCCCACTCGTTGATGACGTTCCACATTTAATTTCAGTTTTCTTCTTTCAATAAATAACTGATCCAATTTCTGTAGCTTTTGATATTTGTTTCTCCATTGACGCCTTTATTGTGTCGATTAAATATCTGCTAATATCAACTACGGTATTGCTGAATGACACTTTTCTTAGAAAATTCACGATAAGTAGGAATAAATATCAACATAACCTCAATACGCTACTTTACGCGCGAGATATTCAGAGCCTTGTCACATTTCGTGTACGTTGGTCGCCTTGGTTAGCTGACGAAAATTACTCCGCGGGGCAATTTCGCTGACCAATGAAATTGAATCATCTGGCGCATGCGCAGTTCCTGTTTAGTTTCTAGAGATGGTCCCGGTATGTATATGTATCGAAGTAAGGAGGTCAGTCACATAATTCCAGGTCGAAGAAGCTGCATAACCGTTGAAAGAAATGGTGGAAAATATCGGTTCAGAAGCATCTGATGTTGAATAATCTGAGAGAATTGTATCGATTATTCCGTGATCGTTATCCGGGTAACAAAATCGGTGTTTCTAAATTTGCAGAGTTGGTGAATTTTTAGTAGTATGCGATTTTGCTGAGAATTATGCATTTGTTGTACAAGATTCCACGCAAGGGTTTCACTAGACCAATAATCAGGCGACTATTCATCCAATCGTGGTTTACCATAAAATTTACGCCGACGACCAGTTGAGACATTTTAGTTTTGTGATAATTTCAGAGCATCTGAAACATCATACAGTCGCGGTTCATTTATTTCAAAAAAAGTTGATCAACTTTATAAGAGAGAAGTTTCAAAATTCGATTCCTATAGAAAAAATAATTTATTTCTCCGATGGAGCAGCTTCCCAATATTAGAACAAAAAGAAATTTCATAAACATAACACATCACTTCGAAGACTTTCAATGCGAAGCCGAATGATATTTTTTTGCTACATCACATGGAAAATGGCCGTGTAATGGTGTTGGTGCAACTGTTAAGAGATTAGCTTCGCGTACGAGTTTACAACTGATTGGCAATTCCGATCCTATCCAAACACCGCTGGATCTGTATAATTGGGCAGGTTCTTATTTTCGGAGCATATCTTTTGCGTACTGTACGTCTGCAGAATATCAAGCGGAAGAATCTATTTTACAAAATCGATTCGATAAAGCCTTGACAGTTCGTGGCACTCTAAAATTACATGCGGTTATTCCAGTATCTCATAAACTCATCAAAACAAAATTATTTTCCGCATCAGAAAAATTTGATTCGACGAAAATTATGAATTAATTTCGAACAGAGGTTGGCTACTAAGCGTTATCCTGCGAATCATCGCCGAAAATATCGGCCCTTTTCAGAGCCACCAACATATTGCAAGATTATCTATCAGTCATGTAACACAAACTGAGTGAAATAGAATTAAACCCAATTTCAGCACAGGAGTGCTCAACGAACCATAACCGTACTGGAATTCTCAGAACAGGTATACAGTTTAACTCCAAGAAAGGATGACCAGTGGACGGATACTTAAGGGCTAAGGTGGTTAATATCTATTTCCGTAGAATGGATAGCCCGGGTAAGTGGAAGAGCATCAAATCAAATTGAACTCCACTTTATCGTATATAATATACGCAACACACCGATTTCGCGGGAGTAGCGCTGACGTGGATCGGCGGGCGCGGTGACGCGCGACGAGACGTTTCATTTTTTTTCTCCGGCCCTGGTAACTTCTCCATCAATTTTTTTTTCAGGATTAAAGAGGAAGGATACAGGTATCCGAAAAAAATTATCTCCATGAATTGTTGTTAGTCCCGCGGAAATGGTAGCGAAATCAAAAAAAGAAACGGTAAAAAAATATTGAAAGAAATTTTTTTTTCCCAAATAAATTTTTTTTGTCGAAGCGCATTCTTTTACGAACAGAACGATTGTAGGATCAGTCCGCTCTGATGTATACTTTCGGAGATATGAATTTTCAAACATAGCAGTGCAACAGTGATATACAAAACTTTACATAGCTCGAACTCGGCCATTTTTGAAAAAATTTCAAATTCCTTGAAATCGTATTTTTTTTTTTCACATAATACTACGGATATTTCAAATGGCGCAAAGATCCGTGACTTGACGGTTTTTTTTTGAGTGAAGTGACGTGGATCCGCTCATATACGTCAACTTTGAAATCGACCAGGGCAACCCCTTAACATTTACTGTACGATAAGCAAGGAGAAAAGATGCGCTACGTTGCCATCCAGCGTAGTATACACTCACATAGCGACAATAAGAAAACGACATGAAGTTGCGAAATACCGGCCAAGCCGCGGCCGAGAATTTTTTTTCACATGCAGGAACCATAAGTCCAGCTAGGCACAATTAACGATGTAATGATATTATATGAACCGCAATTGTTTTTTATTGCGGATTACTTTGTATAGACTTGCATCAACAAATGAGCAACAATTTCCGAGGGATATCTGAATGCGTATTTTCTTGACATTTCCTTATCTTGACGGTCTTTAAAACGCGTAGGCGTGAGTGCAACAAGTTGGTAAAATTTGAGAATGGTATTTTAAACGCGCAAGGATGAGTTTATGGGCAATAGGTGTACTTTTGGTTGACTAGAATACCAATATTTCTTCAGCAACAAATCAGCAACGAATTCACAAGCCAACTGAATGAAAAGAAAAGTATTTGCTTTGTAATAACTTATGTCGGTGGTTTTATATACGCGTATGGATCGGATTATGCACAGAATTGGCGGTTTTGAAAAATAGGGAAGTAGAAATGTTCAAGCATGTGGGTACGGTATTGTAGGCGACAAAAATCAGTTGATGAACTGTGGAAGCAGTATTGCAATACTGTATTTCATCAGCAACAAATAAGCAACGAATTATGCCGGTGGTAGGGATAAGGTATAAACTTTCCGTTCAATTTTACAGGGTTGGTTATTGATAGGTTTGAACACTGTGACCTTGCAGCAACAAATTAGCAACAAATTCCAATGCCGACTGGATACTCGAATGTCTGTTTTTATTTCAAAGTATTATACTCCGATATTTGATACGCGTAAGGACAAGTTTATGAGCAACAGGGGTAATTTGGGTTGATGAGGTGAATCGATTCCTTCTGAAACAAATTAGCAACAAATTATGCCGGTGGTTTGTTGAAGATATCTACTTTCCTTTCTCTCTCTTACAGTTCTAGGCAAGTTTCCGAAGATTAGGGGTGGGTTCGTCTCGCTAAGGGTTGGTTATCGATGGATTCGGACGGTGTGAACTTGCAGCAACAAATTAGCAACAAATTATGCCGGTAGTTTGGTGAAGATATCTACTTTCCTCTCTCTTTTACAGTTCTAGGCAAGTTTCCGAAGGTTAGGGGTAGGTACATCTCGCTAAGGGTGGGTTATTAATAGGTTTGAACACTGAGACCTTGCAGCAACAAATGAGCAACAAATTCTTTTGCAATCAAAATTTCCTTCTGCTGCTTAGTTATACAGTAATATTACATGGCTACGCTAGCTTAATATTAACCTAGCGTGCATCGTGTTTTCTCGGAACCGGCAACAGCAACAAAATCAAACTTAGGGTTACAAATTAGCATCAAATCAGCAACACATTCCTCTGCAATAAGAATTTCCTTCTGCTGCTTAGTTATACAGTAATATTACATGGCTACGCTAGCTTAATATTAACCTAGCGTGCATCGCGTTTTCTCGGAACCGGCAACAGCAACAAAATCAAACGTGGGGTCATAAATTAGCAACAAATCAGCAACAAATAATGAGGGTGGTCCGAAGTGTGCCTTTCGATTCGGCTACGCTAGTTTAATATACATCCAGGCGTGCCGTGTTGCCACCCGATCTCCCTCCCAACTAGTCCCTCTTCCGCTTGCGGCGTCAAGTTCCGATTCGCAGATGGTTACATCTCAGCTTTGGCGCCTTTTCTGCAGGTGTCGCAAGTACCGCAGCGCTTAAGAAGCAGATGAAGCCGGAGCTGAGAGTTAGTTAAGCTTCGACTTCCTTACGAGTCACTTGGAGAGAGCAATTTTCGCTCCTTCTTCCCGGTAATCGTCAAAGAGAGTTTGATTGCCCTCCGGGCATTGATTATTTCATTATTTCTTGTAATTCAGAAAGTTTATTTCCGCATATTAAGGGTTGAATTCACCCCTTCGCTCATAGTTTCGTTATTGGATGTCACGACTTTCCCTGTTCCCAACCAGTGTCTCTTTTTTTCATCTTGAATTAACACAATATTTTAACTATTAATTTTTTCATAAGATATTCAATAATATTCCAAGAATACAGAAAAAAAGTAAAAAAATTAAAAACTAAAAAGCTAGCGGCTGATGAAGTGGGGGGTCTCAAAAAAACGGCACGTGACCATACCCACGATTCCAACCCTCCTAGCAATCTAAAAAAAAAGGATTATCAATTTAGAGTAATGGCACTTCTGTTGTAACTAAAAAAAATTTGAAAGAAAAATTTTTTTTTCACAAAATGGCAACTGCCTTGTTACGTCCGGCGTTCCGCCATACGTCTCCCCCACCTTCCTGGAAAACCTCTCGCTTCTACCGGCCATTTACATCATAACGCTATACTCCATATCTTGTCCTCCTATTTCCATCTAGCCTTACGCCACTCGTTATCGCCCTTACCTTGCTATTTCTATTCTCCTCTATCCAGGATTCTCGCTCCTTTCTCACGCCGAGAACTCACTCCGATCCCAACGTTCTAACCTTCAACATCAAGCTCCAACTCCTATTCTCCAAAAGTCACCTTACTTACTCCTCAAAGCACTTCGCCAACTCATTTCACCCTACTCCCAAATTCTAATAAAATTCATACATAATTAAAAGTAACCCTTCTCCATTTCATTATCCTTTCCTCCATCATTCCCGGATCGAGGACAGCGACGAGATCGGACCCAAAGGCATCCGAACTAGAGATGGGCGATATTTTGAAAAATATCGATATTACATATCGATACGTATCGGCATACAAATTATCGATACGCGTAAATATCGTAGTTCGCGTATCGATATTACGATATATCGATCTTAATTCCCCTTCTTTTCGTTCAGTAGATATTCTTTTTAATTTTTAAGTAAAAACTCCGTATCAGTTTTTAGAACGAGCGATATTATATAAACTTTTCTTTTATTACAAAACCATTTTTATTACAACCACAGAAAAACTCGGGAAATATTACAAGGTTTTTATTGCAGAAAATCTATCTAGATATGCCAATCCTCTACAGGCAGTGACTTGAGAAATATAAGCATTTGTAAATGCTGACTTGTTAATCTGTTTCGCAAATCACTCATTATAAGTCCAGCCAATGAAAATGAACGCTCTGACGGAACCGAACTGGCGGGAATACATAAGTATCGTCTAGCGAGTTCATAAAGTTTCGATGGTCCGTACTGATTCCAAAACTCGACTGGGTTTTCATGTCGCTCAATCGGACTCTGACTAAGGGAATATTTGAAGCCAGCAGGTAATTTATTCGGACTATGCGTATGCATTTCCGATTTTCTAGCCTTATTCGAATTGACTTTCTTACTTACTTACTTATTTGAATTGAATTTATTCAATTTCCACCTCGTCACATTTTTCAGGCAACGAGTTTTCGGCACTAGCTGTGTTTAGCATTTTTGTGATTTTACTGATGGCATTAAAGCAATATAGAATATTGCTGAAGTGTATTTTTCTGAACCGTGGATCCGATATAGTGGCCACTGGTAATAAAGTCATTTGCTCGTTATTTTCAAATCTCTTCGAGAACTCCGCGATAAGGAGATTTTTAGACGTAGCCCTGTGTCTGTGTTAACTTTGTACCCTTCCAAATGATGTTTGAGTGATGCAACAATCGGTATGATTTTACTCGCCGTGATATAATTCTCTCCTGAAACTAACAGAGTTGCGTCCTTAAATGGCTTGAGTAAATCAATAAACTCTCTCATTACTTGCAGCTCAAGAGCTGTGAGCATTTCTGGCCCAGAAACGGATTCCAACAGAATTACACTAATTTTGTTAGCCAATTCAGAAAATCTGGCTAGCATGTCGTGCGAACTGTTCCAACGGTTATCAATGGAATTTATTAGTTTTAATGGCGAAACTGCTCTAAGTTGGTCTGCAGCAACCACAGATTTTTTGAAATACGCTACTATAACTTTGACTTTATTGCACAATGTGCTGATAACCTCGTCTTTTTGTAGTATTTTAGATGGTACCAAATTTAAGAGATGTGCAAAACAGAACATCTGTTTTTCTGGCCCGAAAATATCTGTCACGGCTTTTTTAATATTTGCAGCACTGTCTGAAACGACAGCAACGATACTTGCTGTGTTTATTTTCCAATTCTCGACCATCTGCAACAACCAGCCTTTGATGTTTTCTGACGTGTGGCGTTCTTCCAGTTCTATAACCCCGAGGACAATATTTGTATGCGCATTTTTGTCAAGGTAGTGTACTGTCACTCCTAAAAAACTTTTCGTATTCAAAGAGTCAGTCCAAATATCTGTGGTGAGGCATAAATCAGAGACTTAAGCTAATTTGTTTTTGACGATCGTTGACAATACGTCATATTTTTCCTCCATAAGAGTTGTCGTAGTTTTTCTGCAAGGTGGCTTGTAGAGGGGTGCAGCTCTTTTCATAAAAAGTCGAAAGCCTGCAGTGTCCAGAAGGCTGAAGGGCAGGTTATTCTTCGCCAAAAAGAATAAAAGTCCGTTGGTTATTTCGTTGGATTTAACTCCTCCACCTAAAATAACCATTGATACATATTACATACATCTCAATCTCAATGCTAAAGAAAAACTGTATTATTTAGTTACCTTGATGAGACTTTTGATTCATAAAAGTCTCTTCTAGCCTTGATTTTTTTTTTTTTTTTTTTGGCTCTCTTTGGTATACCGTTGAGAAAGAACTGCTTGACGATGACGATACTGGTTCTAGTGTAGATACAGGAGGTTCGCTCAGTTTGCTGAGATCATCGGGGTCGTCACATTCGGATTCGTTTTCATTACTCGGCTATAATTATAATTATATATAGTAATTAATACTAATAATTATGATAATTATTGCTCGGCATTTTCTGTTATACAACGTAATTACGATAAAACATTGAATTTCCTCATCAGCTGTTTCCATTTCAATGGGTTTACGTCAACAGATGTTTCGTTTCCAGAATTGCGGGTGTCGATCTGTACTTTGGGATGATAGCGCTTCATGTGCGCTTTTAAATTCGACGTATTCCCACTTGTCTTCACTTCTGACTTACAAATACTACACACGGCGGTGTTCTCTTTTTTTATGAAAAATTTCCATAAAACACTGGGCGCCACTATGAAACAAAAATTGTGATTATTTATCAAAACCAAAATAACAGTATAGAAGAAGAAGACTATATAAAATACATGAGACGTGCAAGAATAGTGAATTAAAATGAAAATAAAAGTACATTAAGATGCAAGAAGAATGGAAAAACAGTTTCTAACCCGGAAATTGCGGCACGAACCAAATACTCGTTACAATCATACGAAATCAGAAAGAGTTTTTCCATCGATTAAAATACAAAATTTATCTTTATAACACGTAGAAATCAGGATTTTACCCACGTAGAGTGTGCGTAAAACATTCATTATCACACACGTGTCGTCAAAACATACGCGAAAAGGTTACGTGTATGAGGATGAGGTATAAGCACTATAAGAGTAAAGCGTACTTTTCTACTGTCTATCAATCGTTGCGGAATCAAAGGATCAAAGCAGTTGAGGTTAAAAGGAGCGAGAAGCCAGATAGAATACAGAACACACTTGGCAGTAACACATGTCATAAAATAATTGTGAGGCAAAATTATGCTTTTAATATTAATCTGTAATATATAATATCTCCACGTTCAATCTTACCTTCTGTGTTGTGTAGTGATTTTGAATTCTCAAATCTCGTTTTTTTTTTCATTTCCACTTTCAACTTTCTCAACTAAACTCTTTCCACTTGCTCAAAATCACGGTCTTATAAATAAACGACGAAAATTCGAAAACTTTCCTTTAAAAATGGCGAACCGTGAGCGTGAGCGGTGAAGATAGGCGCTACGCCTAGCCTGTGGCGCCGTCATCTAAGTTTTTGTCCAGTGAATCAGTAACCAAAACTTGTACATTGTCGGTAGGTGAAGGGTGACAGAGATCTATTTTATCAGTGGATGATACATGCACCACTTTAAAGAAATTTAGCCAAAGTTACTCTGATTACACTGGATCTACTCTACTGCATTACATAGACGCATAACTGTGCGTGGCACGATCATGATTCTACATATACAGGAAGAGAAAAAGTCGACAGAACTTTAGTTTACTCTCGTACAAAAAGTCGCGGCACGCAATAACGTACACTTGGCGGCATCAATATCGAAATTCGATATCGGCTGCTACGATATCGATATAGCAATAAATCGGACCTTTAAATATCGACGATAAATATCGATATGATTGAGTAAAAATATCGATATTTCGAAAAATCGATATATATTGCCCATCCCTAATCCAAACCAACATCTCGGGTGGGTATAAGGAGGTATTGACAACCGCTCGTCAATACCGTCCCTCTATACCGTAACGGCCTGAAGAAAAAATTGAATTTTGTACCGCGTTTTTTTGAGTTTTCCGAATTTTTTAACAACAGTAAACATTGAAATTTGGGGTCGAGGATAGTTCGTGCGATAGAGAAGTTTATAAAGAAGACTCACACCAAATTTCAATTAAATCGGTTCGGTAGAACTTGAGAAATTGTGGGTATCGTTTCGAAAAAGAGAGTTCAAAGAAAATGGCGTTTGAAGTTTCGCGTAAGGTTTCTCGCAATCTAAGTCATAAAGTGATATTTTAGACTCACATTTATTCAATCTGCCCTTCCTGCTGCATACATTGGACTTTCCTCGACTCCGAAATAAGCATTTCAAAGGTTTTACGAGCAAACACGATCGCAGGTAGACGGAGAATCCCTAACGTTTTTTGTTCGATTCGTTCCGGCCGAGCCGATTTGGATGCCGCGTCACTAAAACGGCTATATCTCTAAAAATAATATGAATTCCGAAAAATCCTCTCAGAGAGATATTTTTAAGGGGTTAAGCTTTGAAAATATGAAGAAAAAAAATCGATTTTCTCAAATTTCTAGACCAGAATACTCCCTTAAGCTGTACTTAGGTATTCCGATAAAAGAGTACCGTTTTATAATCCCATGTGTATTCGAAACGCCGCAAGAGTATTCATTAAATGTACGGTAAAATTTTCATGTAAAATTTACGTGAATCAGTAATATCAAACTCAAACAATCAGATCAACAGAACTTTTCCATACTGGTGTTGCATTCATGGCGTATCATTTGGCTTCCGTACCCATTATATGACGAAGTTTGTGAGTTTTACAAGAATAAAAAATATATTCATGGTATGAAGAATTTTACATTACTGTATCATCACATGTAGAGAAGTTACAAATTCAGAACTACTTTGATATAAGAATTTCAATAACTCAGATCGTAACGGACACGTATTGATGGTACGTGATGGGTACATCTTAGCGGAGTCAAATATGAAAATATTCTGAGAATATGATATTACCATTACAATGAAATCATTACATCATTTGGGTACGTAATAATAACAAGTACTCTGATTGTGAGTCTAAGAAACATATACTTGTAATACATAAGGAGTGCATCGTGGTTATGCTGGGTACAAAAAATGTACGATATTGTGACGTTACATTAGTATAAAAACATTATGTCAATTGGTCACATAAACGTTCTGACAACGGTCCAAGACGTGTTTGCTGGGTGGTAACTTGGAACGCAATTTGTCTGGTAAGGGTAAGACTTATGGTAACTCACAGAGCACTTCTGATCGACGGAGAACGCACGAGGGCTAAAACTACGGCCATTTGCGGCATTTTTTACCGATGATCGTGCTAATTTGGCGGATTCCTGTACCGACGATCGATCGACAGAGCACATCTTATCTTGAGAGAGTGGGGGTCACCTTTAAGGGTTTCGTCTGTGCTTCCGGGCGGGAGCTTTGCCGGTAAGATTGGTGTTTGTATCCAGGACCCCCTTGTATTGCTACTAGTTAGTTTTGTTTATTGTAGAAAGTGCATCCAGTGAAATGAGATTTAAGACTTAATTGATATTTTGTGTTCCTTTATTCTTGCTTTCGACAGCGCGACGAGCTGTAAGTGGGTATTTGGTTCTTTTTTTTGTATCACCTCTGTTGATAAATATATTTTTTATTCTGTTTTGTTAAATTGCGTAGCATTTTGAGTGTCCGTTTTGTCTTCCCAAAATGACCCCTCTTCTCTCCGCGGTACTGAGCCATCTGTTGCCGAAAGAATATAATCAAGGATTAGCGAAGCTGAGTATTGAGAGGCATTGTATTGATCACGTTAGGCGTCCAACAGAATTTCGCAATATCTTTTACAAAAATCTGCTGACATAGGTTCAAGATTAAGCACAGTTAAATAGTAATTTTACTTTCGCCTGCAATGTGCAGAAATGCGGTATTGGTACATAATTTTGACTATCGCTGCGCTGTATCAATAAACATGAATAAAAACTCCTCCACGATATCTAATTCCACACGTTTTCTAATTGTGTTATTGCCTAACGCATTTTTTTCTCTTTTTGCTCCGATGAGACAAGAATCCAAGCAGGAGAATAAGTTTCTCAGAACAAAAACACTGTAATTCATGGTCAATGCTTGACACGATTTATTTCACAACAAAGCAAAGGCGCAGAAAAAAAATTATCAAACGGTGAAGCGATGTAGGTGTTAATGTGACCATAGAGCCTGAATATAAAATCAACAGTTGTATAAATATAAAATTAAAAAGCATAAATAGACATCACAGTGTATGAATTTAAAATCAAAGTCTTATTTGAAAGGAACAAACCATTCTATGGAATAATTAACGGCCTTACGGAAACTACTGGATCCAGCTACGCACGTATAAGTTAAAAAAGAACATAAATGTTATAAAATGTCAAACGCGTTGTGAATATAAAACTAATAATTAGAAGCTAAGTTCGGAACAAGGAGCGGTAAGAAACATAAACGATACGAATATATGCGAGCCCGGGTATGATGTACGGCCAGATTCATCCTTCTCGTCGCAGACTCGCCAATCCACCTCCGTAGATGAGAAGATTTTCACGATCACGTAACGCAGCACAGACCAAGAGTGCACTCTCCAAATCGCTTATCTCCCTTCTTCGTCGCGATCTTACCTGTACCACCGTGTATTATGAAGAGTAACGAATATTTATGGCAAAGGGTGATAAAAAGGTGCGTCTGACCTGTCTGTGTGTGCCACCTGTGACCAACTGCTCCCTATCCAGATGTATCAGTGAACACCGCTATGGCCACCAACGAATCATTGATGTGGTGTTGGGATTTTTCTGGTGTTGTTTTATTTACCGCAGAACTGGATTGTTTGTTTCTATCGTGCTAGTGCTGCTGTGGGCGATTGTTAACGACATCGTATTCCTGGAAGTGGTCAGTTGCAGAAGACAATTCCATCAGTGCATCTGCCAGCTATGTAAGAATAGTTACTTTTGTGGCAGGTGGGCACAAAATAAGGAATTCCTGACGAGTGCAAAACTCACACAAGTGAAGAAGTCACTATTTTATGCGTACATATCACAAATCCTATTCACTGCGTTCCCTTTTGTCAAAAACGTGAATATTGTGTAACAAATAGCATTATGTAACAAAACCCCTACCCCCCGCCTCTCCATCCGCTCCTTCGAAAGTGCGATCGGCAGGTATTTTACGGAAGGCTGAATTTCCTTCAGAAGTCGAGTCTCAAGGATTGGACCAAATTACTACGCAAAAACCGAGAATTGCTCTAGGAAAGGTACGTGTATATTCGTTGTCGGAGAACATGTTAATATCAAATGGATCGTATGGTTTTTTTGTTTAACTGGTAACTAAAAATGGCAGGATCATATTACGTTTGAGTGTTTATATACTTTTTATATTTTTTATTATACTACCTGAAAAGATCAGGATATACACATTGATTCGAACCTTCCATTGCGAAAGGATTCATTGTACAATAATTATACACACTACAAAAGTCAGTCATTCTCACGATTAAATCTTGCTATCAACTATACACTTTCGAAATGTAATGAATTTTTTTTTGAATCTGCGTTTACAGCATCATAGCAGGCTGCGTATCATTTGGTGATACGCAGTTATTGCATAAGTATGTTACTCACATATTTCTAATGCAATAATCCTCTCAAGAATTTCGGTCTAAGTGCTGGTGTGACATGAATATACCGAATCGTTTTTATACAACAATATGTCCTACTTATAATATCTCTAGTATTGATAGAACTAGAGTAAATTTGATTGTGAGAAACTTCAGGTTTAGACAGTGCGCAGCGATTCTATCATATGGAAGCCACATTATCGAGGTCTAATTTTTTATTCATGGCAAAGTAAATGGAAACTGCCTACAACATCAGTGATGCTAAATCCAAGACAATATATACGTTTATGCAAACGTAATGTGGAAAGAAACGCTTTTTAAGTCGGCAGTTGAAAAGTTATATCTCTGTATGTTCTTCCGAGCATTGAATACTATGGTACAGAGCATAGAATAGAATCTTACATAGGAATATGTATACATATAAAAATTATATTTCGGTAAAAAGTAAGTATATATATATATATATGTATACCTACGAAAGTGAGATACGGTAATTATATATAGATATAATAGTTCTCAGTAGGTAAGAAAAATTTGACGCTTCCTATAGTTTGTTTCATAAAGTCTATTCGAAACACACATTATCAGATAATTTTTAGGCCCAGGATATTTTCACTCTAATATTATTCTTACAATTATGGTATATCATATTTCCACATATACTTAAAATTCTCTTTCAAAGCTTTTTTTAACTCAGATAAAAATCAAATAGTTAAGCCGCAACTGTCCAACTGTTTTTCCATTAATATTTCAGAACACAGTGAGAGTGAAATATCAGTAATTTGTACACATGAAACAAACACATACGTGTACATACAGGTGAAAATCATTTAAGAAGATGAATTTAGTTTTATAAGTGATGAGGTAATTGTTGAGCTCGTATAGCAGAAATTATTTATTATTTTCCAAAGTCCAAGTTGATGTTTGTAATATATTCAATAGGCCATTCAAAAAACAACGTAGAGAATCAACGTGACTGTCATAGATCTGCTTCCAATGTTATTTCAACTATACAAAATCATGTCAATCAAACAACACCATGGCAAAAATAGTTGATGTGTGATTTCACCCATAACTTAAGCTAAATAACCGATGATTTGGCCTTCGAAATTGACTCATGCCGATATACATGCTATGACATGTCCTATGGTTTATTTGCAAGAGAGTTCGTCAGTTAACCATAATTAACAAAGGTAATACGAGGTGATAGATATGAGTAATATCAATGAATACATAAATTAGATGCGATAGTATGAATGAGTACCCGTAACATGAAACACCCAGGACATCACATAAATCTTTATCGGATGAAGCTAATCATTTATGATGCACAACGATTATATGCGTATCATAATTGATTACACATCATTACTTTCGTCATGCATATCACCCTGAGCATGTTGCGATTTACATATAATTATACGAATTTTGAATATCACAAACTACGAATGTGCAAATAAAGGTTTGTCCCTTTCCGGAAATGACAATATTCCAACATGACGATGACGGTATGGTATCAAATACCATACACGTTACATATTTTGCAGTCTTTTACTACTCTACTGAACAATATTATTCCCCATCGTGAATACGTATATGCATATGTATATAACTATCCATTTTAGGTGTGATTAGGTTTGGACTCAATATTCTCTTTCTATGTATCTATCATATAAAATGTACTCGTATATGAATTATTAATAATACTTAACGAGATTGTCAGACACCTATATAGAAATGCGTTCAATATAGATATGTATAGGGAAGAGGACGTTGCTTGGATGTTGTTTACTAATAATATGATAATAAATTAAGTGCAAACGTACATACGGATAACTCCGAATGAAAACGTGAAAGGAAATAAAATCTCATTTATCTTGATTTTCACGAAATTTTCCACAGCATTTGTTTGCACCGAAATCTAAGATTTAGCATCTTTGAATTCTTGAAAATAAGTTTTCATCGAGTTACAAATATTTACGGAAATAGTTGCAATAATGACTTGCATTTTGCAGTTAACTTAAAATGTTAGGCGAATACGTCATTTACATAGAGAATCGATTGTCACGGTAGTTATTATAGACTACACGTATTACAATTGATGGACCAAATATTACAGTTGATACATATAATAGGCCGTAAGATAGAAAACAGTTTCTATAAAACCGATCCCAAGATTATTATAACGAGATATACTACACCTCTTTTTCTCTTCTTTCATTTTACGCATCTTTTCCTTTTTTTTCAATTTTCTAATTTTATGAAGCGTAAAATGTTGTAGACACTATTTGACATGTTGGTAGACATTATTTTGTAAATATACGAGTATACATACATATAGTCTAGTCAACAAGCACCTTCTTTACGAATTCCAGTTACGATTCCCCTAAAATTATCGTTGAAGTGTCATTAGATTCGAACTGGCATCTAGAAAATTTTTTAAAATACTACAGCTGAGGAACAAACAGTTGCAAAAGTTATGAATAATTTGGTAAATGAAAAAAAATTTCATTTTTCGCGAATATTTCACAAACTATTGCAGATATCGCAAATGTAAAAAAGGATTCTTGAAGAGCAGAAAATATCCTAAAAGAAAATCTAAGGTCCTGGAACCATACCACCAATCTTCATAATTTTGATTTCGAGGAAAAAATAGTGCTAAAAACGGGTGATGCGACAACCGTCTCAGCACGATTCATTCAAATTAGCAAAAAAGAACTTAATTACCCTTTAAATATGAATATCAAGGAACTAAAAAATTCAGGTACCATTCAGATACATAAATAAACAATATCCCGTAAAAAAAATTTTCATAATTTTTCAATTACTCATGGTGTAGTTAATTATGATTTTTCCTCAAAAAGTCATGCATGGTTTTTTTTTAAGTATCTCAAGAAAAAATATATTACATTATCATTTCTTTATAACAAATTTCATATTAAATAAACAATTAAAAAATGAATGATAAACATTTTTCTCTCAGAACATAGAAGAGCACCGGAAATAATGATCTGAAAAAAATGATTCCCTATTATTATTTCTTAGCAGCAAAAAAAAAAACAATGCATTTGTTTATAACAATTTTTTCAACAATCGAAGTAAAGATTTAAAAAATCATTTGTTTATAGTTTTTTAATAATTTGAAATCAAGATTATTATCTTTGGTAATTAGTAATGGCAATTGTATACCTCTTTCCGATTATGACCGGGTTCTTTATTGTGCTGTTATGGGTATTCGTATCACACGATATGCCGAACGAAGAAACGCAAAATTTCAGTGAGCGCTCCGCCTCATAAAATTGGCAATATCAAGGCGAGAGCAGAATTTACGCACACAATAGGGACCTACCTACGGCGCGGGGAAATTTGAAAAATTCGATGTATTATAGAATGATTTTGTCTGTGTTCAATAAATATGTAGCCTTGAAACTTTTTTGGTGATAAAAATTTATCTTTGAAAATTCATATCTCCTTCATTATTCATGATAGCTATGAACAGTATAGGGTCTTTGTTACATAAAAGTAGATATACCTTACGAGAAAAAAATAGTCGCATTGAAAAATCTTTGAAAATCGGTATTTTGGATTTTTCAAAGTGTATCTCCTCCTACCATTTTTACCATTTTTGGCTGAAATTTGGTGCGCAGACTCTGTTTACTGTTTCGAATAATCAATCATTTCAGATTTTTGATATGTTGTTTCGGGTCGTATATACAAAATCGGCAAGGGTCATATAATTTTTTCCTCGCTGTGAGCTTTAAGCATGTTATTTAGAACACAAAACAGCATTCATAAAAAAATTGACAGCCATCTTAGTCCGGTCAATTTAGACCAAAAAACAAGAGTAAGGTTACATAAATTCCCAACAAGATGAAAGTTGGTATAATTGTTTAAAACATAATTACAAATGAAATTTGAAAGTTCCCCGTCATTCCCGTACTTGCAAAAAAATTTTATTCCAGGTCAAAGGTCAAAAAAATAAGTTTTTCACGATTTTCAGCAAAACGGTAAGTTTTATCATAAAATTACCTCAGACAAAAATTGTAGATCATAAAATTATCTATATAATTTGTATACTAACTTTTTTTCCTAAGAGCCACCGTTTTTGAGTTATAACGATTCAAAAAGTTGTAAAAGTTGTAATCGTCATAATATGCATGAGTATGCCACGTATATACATCTCTGGAGCTGTAATATATGTAAAAATATGTCTCTATCGGTGATTGTAACTTACACTTGGAATACCAAGAAGAAGAACAAGAAGAAGATCAAGAAGTATTTGAGGGCTATGAATCAGATGAATAAATTTCACAATTTTTTAAAAATTTACATCGCTTTTATCATTTCCAAACTTTGTTAATATCGGTTATTATGCAATAGTTTCAAATTGAACAGAATCACAACAGGACCGTGGAATAGGCCTACTGGGGAAACCACGTTAAAAACTAGTAAAAAGTACACTACTTTATAGGTGGCGTGGAAACGTGTGCATATTATGACGATTACAACTTTTACAACTTTTTGAATCGTTATATCTCGAAAACTGTGGCTCTTAGAAAAAAAGTATTCAGACATATTTTACAGATAATTTTATGATCTACAATTTTTGTCGGAGGTAATTTCATGATAAAACTTACCGTTTCGCTGGTAATCGCTAAAAACTCATTTTTTTTACCTTTGACCTTGAATAAATTTTTTGCAAATATGGGAATGATGGGGAACTTTCAAATCTTATTTATAATTATGTTTCAAACAATTATACCAACTTTCAGCTTGTTGGGAATTTATGTAACCTTACTCTTGTTTTTTGGTCTAAATTGACCGGACTACTATAGTTCTAGTAGCTACCTCAGTCGACGAACCCCCCCCCCCCCCCCCCCACCCCCCAATATTCATAAATAATGGTTCAATAAATTTTTCTTTATAAATATGTGCAAATCGTGCCGAGCGCACGGTCACCATATCGCCCGTTTTAGCACTATTTTTTCACCTGAAAGTCAAAATTCCAAGTATTAGTGGCAAAGTTCCGGGAGTTCGGACTTTCTTTTACAAAATTTCCTGCTCTAATAATTTTTGAGATATTTGCGAAAAATGAAATCCCTTTTTTTCACTAATTTGCTTATAACTTTTGAAATTTTTTGTTCCCTATCTTGAATATTTTCAAAAAGTTGCTAGATGCTATTCCGAACAGAATGACATCTCAATCATAATCTTAGAAGAATCTTAACTGGAATTCGTAAAAAAAAGGTGCTTGTTGACTATGATAGTCAACAGTCATCGGTTTTTGTATGAATTATGGACAGAGTGAATTACTAATGACTGAACGTTTTTTCGTCTGCTCAAATTTCATGCAGACGCGCCACAATCAAACAACGGCTGGTTGCCAGAGTCCAACAATTCACAGCGACGTACTTGACGTTAAAAATTATGACAGTTGTGAATTCAGCAAAGCTGCTATCTAAATTTATAGTAGCTGGACGCCCTGGTGAACCATTGATATACTAGAAATATACCGCGGGAGTAACAGAGGTACCCCGTTAGTGAATGCGAGAGCGCAATAGAAAGAGAAAGCTGCATATCGGACTTCTCTATCCCATTTCTAGCTATTTCTCAGCATTCTTTTAGTATACGCGTGCGCCAAACATGCGCGGCTCAACAAAGACAGAGAACCCCAGAAGCAATTTTCCCTTTCTATCCCGGTACTGACTTCTCTCGTGTCTCACTGTCACTCGTGAATTCTAGAGCACGCTTAATAAAATGCACTAATTAAATTAGCGCAGACGACGGAACGTGCAAGCGTTACGAATTCACTCTGTATATCCATGTGTATAGTTTCGTTCGCAAGAAGTTTCCCGCGATAAAGGAAGCGTGTCATCTGAACGATTTAATTATTAGATATGTATGTTATATAATATCGACTTTTGGCCAGAAGACGGCAAAAAAGAGGCTATCTCGTGAAACGTGTAAGAAGCGGAACAGGATATCTTACAAAACGTGTGAAGAACGGGTTGTCCTGACTATATTGACCACTATATTGATGACAGTAACTATATAGCAACAACAGGCGACGTACTTATCCCGTTCTTCACGCATCTCACGAAATTGACTATCCCTAATACATTTGGCGAGAATAGCCAGTTCTTGTTATAATTTCCGAAAGAGCCCCCTTTTATAGTCAGTTGTTGGTACTCGGAAATTGATGTGTACTTATGTATGTGTATGTGTAGTTTTAATATTATTTAGCATATATGTAAAATATATGCTCCCCCATCATTGTAATAAACTTCACGCATAAATTTTACATTAAAATCATTTCATACACTGATTGTACAATACACAGATTTCCATCCGTTTCCGGATTTGTCTAAATTTATTAATACAGTCTGATTCATAGATGATTAATTGTAGTGTTTCGTAAGAAGACCGAATTCTTATACGGTTAAGGCTTGAAGAGTTTGGAATGAAAGATAACGAGTAGAACGAAATAAATAGCAAAAAACAATAGTATCGGGACAGAAAATTTATATATACCTATACTTCTTAGTAAACTTAGAGGCAGCTCTTATCGTTTCGTAGTATAAGAATACGAGATTTTAAAAAGATGCTGTCCTTATACATAGCTTAGTAGGTATACATAAGTAAATATATATATACTATAAAACTATGAAGCGTTGTTATTGTAGCTTGTATTTGGGCGCGAGTTTAGTATAGTATATAAATAGTCATAGTTTATATAGATGCTTCTAGTAGAAAATAATAATGTATATGAGAATATTTATACATAATATATCTATAGTACAGTATATAAGTTACACATATATTCTTTCTAAACGTGTATATCATACTATGAATATAGATATGTACTTAGGAGTAAGATAACTAACATGTATGTACATGGCATGTATAAGAGTTATACGAATTAGCGTTTGTGACCAAGGAAAATTGACGAAGGAGAATTTTCTCCATGACAGACATTTTTATTTCGAAATTTAATATTGTCGCAACGTTTCGGCCGGGCCCAGCCGAACATCATCAGGCTACTACATGAAAAAAAACACAAAGAAATATTTGGAGGGACATTTCTTCTTTCGTTTTGCTGTATTATACTGATATCACAATATTCTTGGACCAATCCACCAATTATCAACGAATGATCTGGACGTCAAAAAAATGATTTGTCTGAAAATTCATTCTCTTTCAGTGTGTACTAAGATGGGAAACTTCACCAAGCTCATATATGGATCACTTTTCAAAATCATCTCCAAAAACACGTTCTTAGGTAAAAAAACGCTTTTTCTCACGGGCCACCAAAATTTATCTTACTTTTGAGTTCTTCATGGGAAAGCTGAGATTTTTTCAGTAAGGAACTCAAATTTTCAGAGTGGATGGCCATGGTGTCTCACGTACGATACATTTAATTTATAAAGGTCTGTTCATAATACGCTCGTCTTTAAATTTAACGGAATATTTTTATTTCTTTGAATTGTTCACTGCTAGAGTAAGTCTTGACCTGTTGGATCACACGGGGTCCAGTGCATCCCAGGCAAACTTTGTGGCTATTTTACGTCAAGAACAACTTTTTTCACATTATTTAGCATGTATAAACGTACCATTGTCAGTTTAAGAGATTTACTAAAATTCCTAACTTAAAACTTCCAAGATCAATATACTTTTTTCAAAGTTCATGAAAGCTCTATTTTTTACTTGAAAATATATTGTTTCCCAAGTGAAATACCGTAATGTTTTTCTACGATATTGTAAGAATTGAAATTACTACAAATTTTTCTGTAAAAAAAGTTAAGTTTCGTGACATTTTGTTTTTTATCGATTTTCCACTATTTTAAAATCTTAACTAGAAAACAACTATCCAATCATTTAGAAGAAATTCCCAGTTGGAGTTTGGCGCAAGATTCAAGTTAATACATCGAATAGAACGCAAATAGGATCTGATTTTCTGCGTGTTGTCCGCTGGACCCCGTGTAACCGCAGGGTTGTTAGTAGGAAGTGTGAATGCAACGGGTTAAAAACCAAAGCTGTCATAGAAAAATTAAACGTGTCTCACGTGAGATCCCATGGCCATCCCACTCTTAAAATTTAGGTTCCTTACTGCAAAAATCTCAGCTTCCACATGAAGGACTCAAAAATAAGATAAATTTTGGTGGTGCATGAGGAAAAGCGGTTCTCTGCCTGAAAACATGTTTTAGAGGTTGATTTTGAAAAATTATCCAAAAATTAATTATATCTTCGGAAAAGTGAGAGTTTGTCACGTAAGATACATATTCTTCCGTAATTTTTTTTATGCCGGTAACGATACGAAAATAATTTGCGTTTAAACCTCAGTCAGGTCACAATAACAAACCTTGATATGGCATTTCTGGCGAACGGTACGTCCTAGAAGCTTGAAACTTGATCAAGTTTCGAATCTTAGTACACACTGAAAGAGAATAAATTTGTCAGAAAAATCAATTTCTATGGCGAATTACAGCGTGTTTGTAGACAGGTGTTATAATTCTTGGCATTAAGGTTAAGTTGCGTATACATTATGCGACTTTGACATTTGAAAATACAGGTTCGATATAAATCTTGAATTGACTAAAAAACAGATAAGTTGGCTGAATTATAGAGATGGTTTAATAAAGACTAGGAAGTAATTATATTACTCACAATTTTTGACATCTCTTAGCACTTATTGTCAGATGTTTTTAGTTTGTCATTTCAGTAGGAAGTAAAGGTACAGGATTCATTTGTGATTATCGATAAATCGATGGTGTCATGTGTAATTAACAAGTTAGATTCTTACACGATAATTAAATCGATAGATGTCATATTCGATTGGCGCGAAATTATGAATTGTGAATAATGTCAGTGTAAAATTGATTTAGATTTTGAATATCGGTTCGTGTGTTAACAGTTAGTTTATTGTTTATACTTATGTGTATCATTTCTTTTATATTACGTTTAAACTAATTTTGTTCAGTAGTTATTAGCGATGAATTCTCAATGTCTTGATAGAAGTGAACGTTCTACGAGTGTTGTTGATATTTTCATACGTAACATCTATTCCTTTCTTTTGTAATACTTTCTTAATTTCTATTGAAATATCCCCTACGTATGATATGGAAACTGTGATTTTATGTGGCAGGTTGATATTGTCCCAATCGATAGAGTTATACAGTTTGATAATTATTTTTTCTCTTGTATCATGCTCAAAGTTCAGATGAAAGCTATTGTTTTTTAAGGGAGCATCTACTTGTCTGAGATTTTTTGTTATAAATTTTGGAGGTGGCATATGTGGACAACGTTCAAAAAGACCAATCCCAGAAAATTTTTCATATTGTAGAGGATCTTTAGAACTGAAATTTGTGTAACCACCAAATTGTGTACTGTTGTAAAACCAATCGCGTATGAACTTTTTGCTGTGGTTAATAACCCAAGTATCTGGAAAACTAATTCTATGGTCCTTTTCTACTTCATATGTAAATTGAAATTTTCGGGTAGAAGTTATTAAATTCATTCAATAATGTGACTATATGCTCTTTGTGTACACAAAATAGAATCGACATATCCACGATAGAAAGGTAATATAAAAGGAAGATTATTAATGACTTTGCCTTCTAAATGTTCTAGCACGATATTTGCAACCACTGGACTCATGGGCGGGTCTTCTATGGCAACACCAAAAATTTGTTTATAGAAATGATCATTATGTGCAACGTAGCAAGATGCATCTAAGTGGTCAAAGTGATGAAAAATTGTGAGTAATCTGATTACATCGTAATCCTTATTACACCATTTCTATAATTCAGCATATTTTCAAACCTGTATCTTTAAATTTTGAACCGGTATATTACATACGCAACTTGACCTCAATGTCAAAAATTATAATGCGTGTCTCCAAACATAATGTAATTTGTACCTAAAATTTGAGAATGTTGTCATTTCATTATGACACAGGAAGACAAAAAAAAAAAATGTCCAAAACGTCGCAACGACAATGAATTTTAAAGTAAAAATGTCTATCATGACCTAAATTGACGAAAATCCCCCTTCATCTTTATGAAGGTTATAGCAGTCGTGTCATATATTTCAAGATTGTCCCATGCCTCAATGCGATGTAGAGCAATGTTTATCATGCTTTCCCCTTCCGGCTACCTCGTTTTTGGTTCGAAACAAAATTCGTGTTTGATTCTGGTCGAATTATGTGATAATGACTGGCGATGCAGCCGACGTGAGAGATTAGGAGTCATTGTCACATGATTTGTTTAGAATCGAACTCGCATTTTGTCCCAGACTGAGAACAAGACAGTCTGAAGGGCAAGGCATTCTATTACTGTGCATACTTGATTGTTTTTTGTTTATGTATTACTTTTCTTTTCACCCAGTTCATTTTTCTTATTTATCTGATAGGCCGATAGTTTCACTTACAGTAAGATGTAAACAGCTATAATAATGGAACGTATTGTTTACACGTTTCATAATTCTTTAGAAATATGTACTTTGATTTTCGATGTGGTCATTCACAGTCGCTATAGGCGGGAGCTTACGATGGAATTGCTAAGTCCGGCATTTTGCAACAGAATTAAGTGTGCATCAGACTTCTTGTTTTTAGACCTTAATAACCACGAACAACCATCTCAAAACCGAAAAAATTGTTTTAATAATGTGTGTTTCGGTGTTTTATAGATTCCAGACAACCCGCTCTTGTTTCTTTTGAACAGGATGTCGGGTTGCCACATCGTTTCTTTTTAGCATTCCTAGCATCCACACAAAGAATGCTTAGGTCCGCTTTTAATTTTTCATAGCCCTGAATCCCAAAGAAGAAATTGGAACTCGATATTTTGCTTGAAAGAAGTAAGAGCAGGTAGTTGGGAATCTATCAAAAACCCAAACACGCATTACCAAAAATATTTTTTGGGTTTGAGATGGGTGTTCATATTTTTTAAGGTCCGAAAACAAACACTTTGATACGCGTTTGGTTCTTTTGAAAATTCCAGATTCAGCAATTTCACCAGAGGCTCTCTTTAGTTTCAAAGCATCTCGCAAAATTTCGATTGGAAAAAGAGTCGCGTGCTACGAAGTTTGAGATATTTCATTTTGTTTTTCAATATAAATTGATTGATGATGATCAATTTTTTGTCCCCAAATATCACGTATCGATCCAATTTCGTCAACGTATAGAGTATTTCATTTTGAATTAGTCGTTAGAATATTATGAAACTTTGGTAAAGTATGAAAATAGTATTGAATAAAAATTACAGAGTTTCTAGGGACGCGAGGAGCGATATGAGTTCGACATCAAGTGGCACCACATTTGGCAAATCTAGACGGTGGCAATTGAAAAAAGGTTGTTGGCTTAGAATTCGTTTATTCCTAGAAATACAATTTTTTCCTCGCAATGATGACTTCAAAATGTGATAACCTATGGACAACATCAAATTTAGCTGGAATCTTGGCATTACAATTGATGAACAAATCTGCGGATAATGATCATATTTTTTTTAAATACTGACGCAAATAATAGAATGGTGTAATATGACAATAATGTCGAATAGAATTCGATATAATATTTGAAACAAATTGTTCATTTTGCCCGTTTTCAATCGTTGCATAGCATGATTGCATACTATTAGTATCCTTATATTCAGAAGACGCCACCTGGTAGCAGTAGGTACACCAACTGCACCACTTGGGTACCGGATTTAATTATAAAATTTCTCTTTTCGCCTATTCTACTCGATACTGACTTTAATGTCCTGAAACGTAAGTCCAACAGCTTGGATGCTGTTTTTCATGTCCATATGTTTTTTGAAACACACTAAACGATCTGATTACCTATTTCCGACGCCATATTACCCTAATCATGTCCACATCAGCGATCTCAAAATGTTGGCTCTGGTAATAAGTACCATAAGTCTGTCTAAGTGTACGAGGATTTGATGTAGACAAATCATGATACGAAGTAATGAGAATATCAATGCGTGTGTGGGTGTGTGCATGTGCGTTTTGAATATCATAAGACAGCTTGGTGTATCGTTTTGTTCTGTTTCGTATTTTATTACCCAATATTCTAATAGGTTTTTCATTTATTGTACACCGATGACGGCGTTGTTCGAATTATCAATACATATGTGCATGTATGTATAGAATACATACACACATAAATATATATATGGGGCATTCCATGCCACCTCAGCCTACTATCCAAATTGACGATTCTTATTTTTTCTTAATTTTATTATTTTCTTGTACTCTGTAAAAAAGAGCTCCATGAGTTTTTTCAATTTTCTTATTCAGCATTTCACCAGATATGTATTTCCGAAAATTTTAGAAGTTTTTTGTATGTTTATAACTTTTTCAAACCTAAATCAATTTGAATATTTCTTTATCAAATTGTATATTTTGCAATTAATTTTCCAGGAATTTGATTCAAAAGAGTATTAAATAATTATTCATTACATTTTTTTCAATTTATAGATTTAAATCTGATTCTAAACATTGTTAGTATGCTTTAATGTTTTTTGAAAAATTCTCAAAAAAACCAGTTCCCATGTCACAAATTTTAAACCTTGTTTCCCCGTGGGAAAATGATTTTTTGTATTTTTTCCAGAATTTTAAAAAATTATCGGATTGTTTTTTCTGGTGAAAAACTTTAAGTATGATTTTTAACGTCTTATAAAATTTATTATTTTCAATCTCAGTATACAAAATAATAACTATTTGGAGTGATAAATATGAGAATTTCGTATTTGCTTCAGTAGCCGTTGCATGGCGCTACAGGTACTCAGCTGTTTGTGGCATAAATGGATATTATGATTGATGTAAACAACAAAAAACAAATTTATTCACAATATATATGTATTTTATCTCTCTATATTATAAAGATATCTCGTTGCCGCCGCCGTGTCAGGAATCCAGACCTTACCCATAAATATGCTCTCATACCTTGCCAGATTTAACTCTTCCTATAAATCCAAACCTCCCTTCCATCACCTTCCCTTCACTAACCCTGCGCCGGCCCGGCTCTCTTATCCGCCAGCAGGCTCTTTACTAGGAAACCACCCTTTCTTTTACCACCAACCTTCGGCTCCTCCAACCTTCGGTTCCTCCTCTCCACTCTTTTAGGTTTCAGCACTTTTCTTCGCCTCCTTCGCTTTAGCCTTGTACTATATATGTACCCTTATAGCTTATCGAGATTAAATCCGCTACACGGATTAAAATGAAAGTTATTCTATTTGTATTCGTATTTTTTTGAATATAATTAATCCAAAGCAAAATACACTACAATAGATCTCGTAGTGAAATTCCTAATGAATCGTATTGTTTCCTCACCACATCGTAGTAAATATGTCAGCGCGTTTTTTTAAAGTGGTTTGCCCGAAGGCCTATCCACTGATCATACAGAATTATATATGTTTTCGAACTTAAACTAGCAAGATGTTCAGTTAAGTTGGTAATTTGTAATTGAATTAAAAATATTCCAATTAAAATTGATTCAATATATATACCTATACTGATGTATATTGGTAATTGATTAGTTGGATGGATTCCATGAAGTTCACTATGAAATTCAATAAAAATGATTCCAATTAAAATATATACCGATATAGTGATAATTAATTGGTTTCTCTGAAGAAAACCAGCATTAGGAATATACAAATAGTTGACTTATAGCTTCAACTTTTGAATTTCATTTCCTTTCACAATTTTTTTTATTAACAGAAGTTTTTCTAATGGCATTATATAATCAGGTAGAATTTTTATGTCGGTAATATCCCGAACTCGAATGTATATTCGTTTATCTTTTGTAAAAACAAATCAAATATGATGCAGGTGTTTAGGAAACATGTTTATTTTACCATCAACCTCTTTCAGCAGCCCACAAAATATACTACAAAATTATCAAGACGCGATGGCTATTGTTAGATCAATCGGTCGTCCAGACTCATTTATCACTATGACGTGTAATCCTAAATGGCCAGAATCGACCAGAATATTAAAAAAGTTACCTTCAGGTACAACGTGCAACGATATTCCGAATATTACCGTCAGATTATTTTACTCTAAATCCCGAACTCTTTTAGCTAAAGTTATTGGTGGGACAATTTTAGATATTCGATCATTAATGAGAAATTAAAATATTCTATTATTTAAAAAGAGTTCAGAATTCTCAAATTAACAAAAAACATGCGTTTGTCTGACAACTTCTCTTCATTTATATTAAAAATGGGATCAGACTCCATAGGGTCCTTATAGATTCCGTGAAATTGATTCATAAATGATATCTGTACTACAATTTATGGTTCAATGATTAAAGAAACTGATGATTTATTAATCTGAGTAATTTTATCGTGCCACAACGATGGAATGTGCAGATTGAATGATAAGGCGTTAAAAAATATTAATAGCGAAGAAAAAATTTATTACAGCATAGATTACGCCAACTATAAAGGATTAGATCACACAGAAAATAACGTCACGTTAAATTATCCAATAGAATACTGAAATTCTTTACGATTCCCAAAACTTCCGGTACATAAATTAGTTTTGAAAATTGATGCAATTATTATGCTAATTAAAAATTCGAGTATAAATGATGGACTCTGCAATGGAACAAGATTAAAAATTGTTAGATTATATAAATCCAATTTACATGTGAAAATTACAACCGACAATAAGATCGGAAACATTGCTTTCATACCAAAAATGTCGTTAATTACAGGGGAATATTCATCTCTTCTGTTTGTTTTATATCACAGGCAATTTCCTATTGTTCTGGCATTTGCCATAACAATTAATAAGTCCTAAGAACAAAATTTCGGAAGTGCAGGCTTATATATTAACAAGCCTTTGTTTTCTTACGGTCAATTATACGTAGCTCTTTCTAAGTGACGAAATCCATATGCATTATCTGTCGAGAATACATCCGATAGTTCCGAAATACAGAATATTGTTTAGAGATATTTGATTAGAAAACCCAGCTCACGAAAAATTTTGCCAATCTAAGTTATATATAACATAAATAATTCATCAGTGGATAGGCCTCCTAGGGAAACCACTTAAAAAAAATAAAACGCGTTTACGTATCTACTCCGATGTGGTGAGGAACCAGTGCGATTCATCAGGAATTTTAATACAAAATCTATTAAATAAAAATAACCCATAATATTCTTTAGATACTGTTCTAATACAACGCCTTTCCTTACTCTCCTTTCTGCTGCCCATCCTTTCTTAGAATTCACTTCATCGTCGTTCCCTATTTTCTCCCTTGCCAACATGAGCAAATGAGAAAAATATATATATATATATATATATATATGTAAGTTTGATACTGTATTACAAACTTATTCCCCCAGTCGTGTACACATCACCGATATGTGACGTATACACGACTGAAGGAAACTTGGAGTAGGGACAGCGCACAGGGAGCGAGACAGAGACTCGCCCGTGAGCCGTCACACGGCATAGGCATAATCAGGATACCGAGATACCGACGTTTGTGTGGATTCAGGTGTGTAGTATTAGTCCGTAGTATTAACTAGTGTAAGAGTATTTATTGTAACCGGCGTTGTATATTTTTGTGACGTTTAATTACAGTTATTTACTGCAACTTCACATATGTCGTGATTTCTCCGCCTTTCCCCAAAACGTCATCTAGTCTCTGATCTCGAGACTTATATATATATATATATATTTCACCGGCCTGCCCCTGTCGGATTTTGATGTCTAACAGATTCTTTCTTTTTTAGCTCAAAATATGACTTTAAATTTTTTTAAACTCTTACCTCATTTATTAGAGGCTGTGCAAGCTCAAAAATCATAAAGTGTGCTAAAACATGAATCGTGTCATTTTTTGAATCATTGAAATTTGACATAATTCAGAGCTGAAAAAAAATATTATATTTATATTACAAAAATGGAATAATATCAATTTGTTATTTGTTTTTCAGAACCTTTTTTTTAATTTATTTGTCGAAGTTTGAAAAACAACGACCAATCGTTAATATCACATGTTCAATCTGTATGAAAAATGATTGTTTCAAGCACTGAATTGGGAGAAAAAAATTTATCAATTTAAAAAATGTCGCTTTTCATATTCTTTCACATTTTTACAATTTGTAAGCTCGTGCGACTACTAAGAAATGAAAAAAATTTCGCAAACTTTTACCGTCGCATTTGGGGCTGAAAAAAACCCAAGATCTATTGGACATCACAATCTGACGGAGTCAGGCCGATGACTCCGTAATTTGACTTAGAATGCCCCACATATTTTTTCTCTTTACGTTTCTGTTTGATTCAAATTTTTTGTTTTATCAGGCATCTGTCACGATTCAAACATCATCTTATGAAACTGAATTGTTTGACGTAGGATTTATGGATATAAATATATGTATACATGTATTCTGTGTACATTATACCTGTGTGCCATCTATCTTTATAGTATATGGTACATTTGTCAATTATTGATTGCTTCGTAGGCAGGGCAAGCGCGAATACCTATTATTTATTTATTTATTCACATTCATTTATTTGCCTTGTTCTGTTTTTCCTTCTCTATTTTACTCGCATCCATAGATGGGCCGAGTACCTCTGGTGAACGTAATCATACAGTTATGCTCATCGCGCGAAAAATCAATGTTACATCGTATCCTGTATTACAAATAAAGAATGAAATCAATAAAGTCAATGCGTATAGTTGGCATGTTGTGTAAGTGATATTCGCAGATTTTTTTTCTCAACTCATGATTTACGATTTCAATATAAATCGGATTTACGGGGTATATTTATTACACGTATATTTACACAGCATAGTATAATTACCAATGATCATTTAGTTGATTCTACGACTTTTTTTTCTCAATGTAAACCTTTACGTGAATTCACGACTTTTCAATATACAGTTTTTCAATGTCGGTCTAGACGTATTTTTACTTCTGGTGCTATAAGAGTATGTGTATTCGGTGTAGTCATAGCCTACGTTACAAATGGTGACGACGAATCGAAAATAAATCCTTATCTACGAATATCTGCTTTCACTAATTATTTGAATATACCGTGATTTTTTTCCATTTTCGGAGCTATCGGTGTGCCTGATTCAGGCAATCGGAATCACAGCTCATGTAGAGGTTGAGAATCATATCCGGCTACGGTCATCTCAAACGCCAAATATTATTTACACCACGCAAGCATGTTTTACGTGGTTTTAATGCCGGTATTCGGTACTTAAAGTAGATATTTTAGCGATACTGTATAAATAAAGATACTTTGTGGCTCCTAGGTGTTAAAAGTGCTGGAAGCAAGTCTTTAAACGACGTATTAGCAATATGATCGTCTTCAACTCACGCATACGAATTCGCCTTTGGCTCGTTCGCGCGCTCGCCTGCCACTCGTATATTGCAAACTCACGCTCGGCATTAAAAGACCTACTTTGCCGCCTTGGTACACAATCTACAATTGTTGTGACAACGTCGAATATCATTTGTTTTGACGAAGTTTCGGATGCCCGTACGGTATAAGATGCTTAACTTGAACATGGGCTGTAACTCTGATTGCCTAAATCAGGCGCACGGATGGTTTCGTATGTAGCAAAACTCACGGTATACAACATAAAAATACAGGTTGCTCATGTTAACTCCAGACAGACTTCTCGGGTGTATAGAGGTTGCCTAGGGAAACATTTTGAGGTAAGACACCCATAGTCGGAATCTCATCCGAATGCCTATGGAGGGCTCTGTAGTATTGGTACCGCGCGCTTGTTGTGTAACGAATCAGATGTAATCAACAGCCGTAAACAACAGTACGTACAAAGTTTGTGTATGAAGTCAACAAAACGACAAGCTTTAAAAAAAAGCGATAAACAACGAAAATAATAACAAAACAATTTCTTCTGGTTGGCAATATGTCAGATTTGTTACGTTCCACAAGAGTCAAATAAACACTGTGTATATACTGTAACATTGCGCTTGCGGCGCAAGTTATGGACCGCCACCTCCACCCCAAATTCTATTATCAAACGGTAGCAACGAGAAGTCATGGCGTACAATATGGGCGGAATTAGAATTGAATAGAATATTTTCCTCATCCTGTTTGTTTTAAATATCTCCCCCCATGTCTCGACTACCTCCAATCCCTTCCCATGAGCGGGCAACCCGAGAGCACGTCAACAAGGGGAACGCCGGCAGCACATAACCTCCCGAACGCTTCTATCAACCTGGGCATGCGATCTTCTCCCTGGCTTCACCCCGGGCAGGTTCCTCAACGCCGCAGCCAAGTATATGGGTCTCTACCATCAAACTCCCGAAATATCTCCATGACTTCCGTCTATCTACGGGACTGTGTCCATCAGCTGAGGAGAAAAAGGGCATCTCCGACCCATTACCGCCGAGACCGGACGACGTCAAGCCGATTCCGCGTATTTCCCGTCGCCTTCCGCGACGCGTCACGGGGACTTACTTGTAATCTGTTTTACCGACGAGGTTGCATGTACAAGGTTGCGTAGTTGAGACCTTTCTTATCTGCCTCAAATAAATTCCTCTCTTACCCACTAACCTACGGTGCTTTGTTTAACGTGTTTTGTTTCACTCTTTACCCCCACGTTCCCCTCTGCCAAAAACTGACAGCTAAGCATCCCGAGGTCAAGGTTCGCAGCTGAGAGCAGCTGTTTACCTCTTTTGTTTTTAATTGATCTGCTTCAACTTATTACCGCTTATATCGTGGTCGTTGCGACCTGGCGCCCAACAGCTTTTTCGTTTCTGATTCCAATTAAATTTTATAATTATTCCTTGTGCACGTTGCGAGCGTTTGCTGGCGACCTAGCTTGTCCTTAGCTTCCCCGTAAGGCGAGTGTGGCCGTTACAATACACACTTCGGCTTTTCGTTTTCAATAAGTTTTCCAAATACTGTTCATTAGCACTGGAAATTGTTTTTTTTTTTTACGAAGTGTATTGTTTTGTTCACTTCATACACGAATTTCGGGGGGCACTTCCGAAAAGCCCATACCTCCGACCGATTTGAAGTTTGGTATGCCTACATATTTTGACGCGCCGATGAATGAGATAATGCTCTAATATTTGCGTTTCATCGAAACTCCATTAGTTTTGATATTATATATTTATGTTCTTTGCGGCAGGAATGTTGGGGTTCGGTCTTCAACAGAACACGCATACCTGAACAACACGAAGGGTGACTGTGCAGCCCAGAGGTTAAAATAAGTTCAGCCTTCGTATGACAGGGGCATAACCACATCCACACACACACAAACGTATCTATACGCGAAAGATAACTGTCGCAGCAGGAAGGTTAGAATAAGTTCGGCCTTCGTGCGACAGGTGCATAACCGAAATCATATCACACACAAACGTGTCAATACGCTAAAGGTGACTGTCGTAGTCGAAAGGGCAGAATATGTTTGGCCTTTGAATGACAGGGGCATGACTGGGTCCACACACACATAAACGTGTCGATACGCGAGTGTTATTATTGTGAGTTTAAACCTCGAAAATTGAATATGCGGAAGTTTTCACGATGATATCTGTGGTCAGCGCGTCAAAATACAATTGGTATACCAAACTTCAAATCAATCGGAGGTATGAGCCTTTCGGAAGTTTATCCAAATTTTGTATTATTACCTAAGGCTGAATAAAACATTGTGTCGAAAGTGATCACATCTAATTCATTACACGAACAAGCGCGCGGTACCAAATCCTTCAAAGCCTTCCGCAGCTGTCAGGATGAGTTTCCAGCCATGTGTGTCTCACCTCAAAATGCTTGTCTAGCCAGCCACTATACATCTTAGAATTCTGTCCATAGTTGACATAAATACCATGTATAACATAACTGGACTGCGCATTGAGGTTGTTAAAGCAAAAATTTTATCCACCACGATATATGTTATCAAAGGGTATTCTAGTTTGGAACTTTTAAAAAATTGATTTTTTCTGTGCACATTTTTAAAGTTAAGACATTTAAGAATGTGTCGCCAAGGGGATTTGTGAAAATTCGAATTATTTTTGGAGTCACAGTTATTTTTGTGATACGCCGACTAATCCGGTCCGGCCGGCCAGGACGAATCAACAATAGACGTTAGGCAAACTCTGGCTACCTGGGGGAAGTACACACTATTGAAATCACGAATTTTATAGCTGTTTGTACTTTTAATGACGGTTTTTCACCACCTTTAAAAACATGAGCATCATGGGAATAATAATTGGTCTGGAATTTTACGCTTTCGTCAACAACCGGAATCAACAACGCATTGATCGCTCCGAGTTGCGAGCTTCTGAAGCAGAAAATGTCAATTTTAAAGTGAAAGAAGGTACACCATATAAGGCAGGGCTTGTTGATTGAGAAACTTTAAGTATAACACACCATCAAATGACTCAGACTGCGCGAAACTCGACTCCAAACTTCAAACGCGGTTTTCTCGAAACTACTTTTTCGATACGGTTGGCATGATATCTCAAATTCTGATGTACCGATTTACCTAATATTTAGTACAGAGCTTCTCTATATATCAAAGCATGACATGACAAAGCGTTTTTTGCAATTCTTACGTTTTTACTATTTTTCAAAAATTCAGAAAGTTGGAAAAAATACGCTAAAATATCATTTTCTTTCACATTGCCGCCATTTTGCGAAATATTCTTTTTTTTCCAATTTTCTTCAGGAATTTCAAAAAAATTTTTTTTAGAGATTATTGAAAAAGATGGAACCCTGTCAACCAGGATGCACTGTTTTTTTTGCGAGCTCCCACTTTGTAGAATTTAACCTTTTTCGATTTTGAATTTCTGTTGTAATAACACTTTTTTATACTTTTCAAACAGCAATAAATAACTGATAAAAAAATGGATGGTAAAAATATTGATTGGTATCTTTTACGGCGTCCGAGAGAACGCCTAAAATTCAGGCATCTAAACCGGAATACCCCCTTAAGATAACTTGGAAGGTGCAAGTAGTGGGCATTTTGGTGGGCGCTATAAAAATGTTCTGCGACCCTACTGGCCTTTTTCAGGTGACCAGCAAATGATGCTTGCTGATTATGTAACACAACCTCCCGCCCCTAACAGCGTCACGTCTTTTATGAACGACTCCTATCCGCTGGAGGACTTCACGTGATCAAGTCGTATTATTTTTTCGAAAGGTGTACATGGAGCGTGTGTGGCAGGTGGTCACCTTTCTTGCATCTCCCGTGGCGCTACGATGGCCTGTACTTTAGGGCATCGCTGCGGGTTGTAGTTACATATATTTCAATGGCATAATTACAACCACCGGCTTACATACAGGTTTGGAAACTCCAGTGTAAGGGATAGGTTGCTGATCAAATATTAAAGATCCGTTGGTAGTCTACTAGCCGTTAATAGGTTCTGTGTAAGCATCACACTTTCGCTTGCATGGGCAGCTACGGACGGGCAGTTCATACGTAATACGGTGGTCCAGACAAAGAGCAATAATTAGTTATGCTTTTATCTGTCAGTATTGAGGTTATGTATATCATAGTAACAGAACCGCAACAACACCTAGTGGTCCCGTTAGCAGCGAAATTTGGCCTTGCACGCCGCATGTAATCGTGGCACTCAGCATTGCACTTTCCAGACCTGATATATGTAAGGGGGCATCTATTAATCAGGTGATGCCTTTCTGAATAATTTTAGACTACCTCCTCGACCGAGGTTGTCCATGAGGTTTTGTTGTCATATACTGGGTGAGCTGTAAGAACAACTGTCAACATTCACCGGATACCGAAAAATACAACAATGAACATATTTTTCAACCGCTGTTGTGAACTATGATTAAGTAAGACCGAAAAAAATTTATGCAAACCTATCCTGTCACCTCTAGGTCTGTTATTTTTCTGATGAATTACTTTTTCTTAATGATTTCAATTTTGTCGGAGAATTTCAGCGACTACGGGAAGGAAGTAGTGTCTGAATCGGTAGAATAATAACACAGGCCTGCGATGGTTTCCCCTGTGACAAAACTATCTACTAATTTCGGTAGGAATAAGGTACGAAGCGATAAAAAAGATATTTGAAAAATTCTATGACGTAAATTCCCTCAGCGTTTTCTTTCTGTTTTCTTAGTACGACTAGAGTTAACTTCCAATTTTTAATTTAAATATGAATATAAATGGTAGTATCGATATTTAAATATTCATCTGCCATCACTAGTTGTTGTTCATGGTGATTTTACGCATATTTGGAGCAAGGTTGATAAAAGAGAAAAAGATTGACTGCGAGTTTTGAAAAAAGCAGAAAAAGTTATCATAAGTCTTTTTGATTTGTTTACCCTCGTCTTTTTTTTGAATTAATCCTGTTAATTCTATAATTAAATATACAGTTTCGTATTTATTGTATTTTATTTTTTCATAACTGTTATTAAAAATCAGTAGAGATGCATATCTTGCATGAAAAATAATCTCGATGTGCTGTAAAACAAAAAACTAGCGTTACATTTCAATTCAACATACCTATATACCTAACAAGAAAATGTTGTAATTCTTCGGGGATGGTCAGAATTGAATGTCAATTTATTTCAATGTTTCAGCCAGGCCCGGCCAGACACCTTCAGGACTGCATACAAAATGATGAACAAAAACATATAAAAACAATATTCTAGTTGTATAACTATCCCTTCCACAAGTGTAAGTGAAACATATTCGTTCGTTACATTTTAAACTTGAAAGGAAAAGTATACTTAAGTGACTCAAGGTCAGATAGTTTCCGTAAAGTTAAACGAAATTACCGATTACATTACATTAAAGGCGAAAACTTAGAGTTTAGGAGTGTGTGCAGGTGAATCGCAGCTTTTTCTAGAATACGAGTGGTATAAATTGTGGTAGGAAAATTAATATTACTCACAAAAATAGTAACAACCAAATGGACTAGATGTTAACTTTGCGCCATGATGAGTAGAAGTGCCTTCTTTTTCGAAAGTAGGTTTGGATTTGATCGATAATCGATACATTATGATTGTCGCATAGAGTAATACGATTTTCCTTCCTAGTCGATCATGAGAAAGGGCGCGGGAAATTAAAAATTTATAATATGTGCGAATATAGGTGACTGAGGTTCTGAACATCTGTTCTTTTGTTACAAGTGTTATTTATATTCCTGAAGATGTTATTTTCGGATGTTATCACTGTTGTGTTGTCAAAATCAAGAACATGGCCTTCTGTTAGACTGTGCTGAATGAAAGCTCATTTGTCTGGATCTTGTATTCGAATATTAGATTTGTGACCTGCGGTCCTGTTTTTTAGATGTTGAGACATTTGACCAATATAAGATTTATCACAATTGGAGCACTGTATTTTGTAAATTATGTTTATGTGTTGAAACATGGGAGTTTGGGACTTGAGATTCGCAAAAAGGTTCTGCGTGTTGTTTGTGATTTTGTAAGTTACGTTGATGTCTCGTTGTGATGGTGCTTTCTTAATTTTGTGAGATAATTCAATGACATATGGTATGGATATACATACCTTGGTACGATCTTGGTTTGTATCTTTTCCAGCTCTATTGTAAAAGACATTGATTCTGTCTTTTTTGATGTTACGTATTAAAGAAATGGGGTAGCAATTAGTTTGTAAGGTGTGGTCTACCAGTTTTAGGTTTTGTTTTCTAAAGTATGGATTGGATATTTTGATACATCGATCGTATAGGCCTATCGCGACAGATTTTCTATGTGTAATTAGATTCTGAGAAGTATAATTGAGATATCTACCAGACCAAGTGTTTTTTGGTACCAGTCAAATACGACAGAGTTGTTTTTGTTAATACCCTATAGCGTCAAGAAAAATGATGGAGTCGTCTGTAGGGATTGTTTTTCCTTTTATTTTGTTAACAAAGTCTGGAACTTGTGGAACTTTAAGAAACTTTTGGTCCTACCGCCAGAAAGGCTTTGATATGTTCTGGAATTTAAACGTAAATTAAGTTGACAATCCATTTATCAGGTATGTGTATCTGAGGATATTGATCATTGTCTAATTTTTCAATTTTCTGAATATTTTTGGCTTTTATCAACTGAAAAAGTCTAACTGCTCTGTTGATGTCTAGTTTGAATTTCTTGAGTTCGGTTGTGGATTGATTTAAGGAGTGAAAAGTAATGATTTTTTGGTCTATTAAACTTGTTAATCTAATGAAGGATTTGTATGAGTTACTGATTTCTACGATAAGTGCAGTATGTTTTGATTTTATTGTCGCACTTTCAAATGATCTATCTCTGTTGAGGTGGTTGAGACCTTTGAGATTGATATTAATAAACCATTCCAAAATTTCTTAATATCAATGTCTTAAGACAAAAAGACATTATTCGAAAATTTCTTCATTTCTCTTGATGGTGTTTCGCTATTTACTAACGTTCCGACATATTTCGCTTAAGCAATTCTGAACAGAACCTGGGCATTCGTCAAACCCCACACTAAAATTTGCAAAAGGGATTTCATCGAAGCACTGTGTACACAAAATACAAATACAGCCTCTGCTCAAGAATTTCAATAATTTTCACCCTCGCATTCAATTTACATGCGAAATCGAAAAAGATCGTAAAATCATTTTCCTTGACACTATGGGTATTAACAAAAATAACTTTGTCATATTGGACTGGTACCAAAAAAACATTTGGTCTGGTAGATATCTCAATTATGCTTTTCAGAATCTATTACACATCAAAAATCTGTCGCGATGGGCCTATACGATCGCTGTATTAAAATATCCGATCCATACTTTAGAAAACAAAACCTAAAACTGGTAGACCACACCTTATGAACTGATTGCTACCCTATCTCTTTAATACGTAACATCAAAAAAGACAGAATCAATGTCTTTTACAATAGAGCTGGAAAAGATACAAACCAAGATCGTACCAAGATATGTATATCCACACCATATGTCAGTGAATTATCTCACAAAATTAAGAAACTACCATTACAACAAGACATAAACGTAACTTACAAAATCACAAACAACACACAGAACCTTTTTATAAATCTCAAGTTCAAAGCTCCCATGTTTCAACAAATAAACACAATTTACAAAATACAGTGCTCTAATTATGATAAGTCTTATATTGGACAAACGTCTCAACATCTAAAAACAGGATCGCACGTCACAAATCTAATATTCGATCATGAGACCCAGACAAATACGCTTTAGTTCAGCACAGTCTAACAGAAAGCCATATTTTTTATTTTGACAACACCACAGTGATAACATCCGGAAATAACTAGCACAAACGTTCGATGAAAGAAATGATACACATCTTCAGGAATATAAATAACACTTGTAACAAAAGAACAGATGGTCAGAACCTCAGTCACCTATATTCTCACATATTTTAAATTTAACAATTCCCGCGCGCTTTCTCATGATCGACTTGGAAGGACAATGGTATTACTCTATGCGACAATCATAATGTATCGATTATCGATCAAATCCAAACCTACTTCGGAAAAAGAAGACACTTTCACTCGTCATGGTGCAAAGTTAATATCTAGTCCATTTGGTTGTCGCTATTTTCATAAGTAATATAACATACGTATTCTAGAAAAAGCTGTGATTTACCTGTACACACTCCTAAACTCTAGTTTTCGCCTTTAATGTAATATAATCGCTAATTTTGTTCAACTTCACGCAAACTATTTGACCTTGAGTCACTCAACAATCATAACAAGATAATGTATACTTTTTCTTTCAAGTTTAAAATGTAACGAACGAATATGTTTCACTTACAATTGTGCAAGGGATAGTTATGCAACTAGAATATTATTTTTATATGTTTTTGTTCATCTTTTGTATGTAGTCCTGAAGGTGGCCGACCGAGCCCGGCTAAAGCGTTTAAATAAATTCACATTCAATTCTAACCATCCCCGACAAATTACATCATTCTACAAACACCATGGTCAAAAATCACGCATCATTAAAAAAAAGGAATATTATTTTAAGAGGAAGTTGAAAGTTATATTTCACAGGCCTGTGTAATCAGAGAATCCAGTATATATCCAATATATATATATATATATATGTATATATCCAATATATACATATATATATATATATATATATATATATATATATATATATATATATATATATATATATATATATATATATATTTGGATATATATATATATATATATATCCAATCCAATATATATATATATATATATATATATATATATATATATATATATATAAGTCCGTAAGTTGTACACATAATAATAAATAAAATACACTTGAATAATTGGCAGCGACTTCTAAATATTTTTTTTATGCTATGCGCTTCAGCAACAACTTTTTTCTGGCACCGCGTTTTCAGGTGAAAGGCAAAAAAAAAGTGTGTAAGTTCAAGATGAACTATCTTAACTAGGTGTGTGTCTGCGTGCGTGAGTGAGTGTTGTGTGTCTTGATTTCTTTAGTCGATATCAATGTTGCATATCGCTTTCAAATAGTTTTAATATATATGTATTATAGTAAATGTATATATGACTTTAAATGTGAATAATGTTGATTCTAAGGTGTTATACGTCGTTCCAAAGAGACAGTCAATTTCTTTACAGTACTACATAGTGTGATAATTCAATTGCCAATACAAGTGTTTATAGCGGAAATCGTAACGTACACACGTTTAACAACGTACGCGCAATACGCATTCGTGCAGTGCAATGTCTAAAGTTATACGTATGTAGGTATTACATCACAGATTACATACATGATCAACTATTTGACAACTGAAACGACTCGAGTCCCGTTTCATGTTCTCTGGAATCATTTCTTATCTTACATGGATGTGTAAATTACATCACACTACTTTATTATGGTAGTAATACGAGTAATTATTATTATACGTGATTGTCGCATTTTCTTTCAGACCGGAAAATTTGCATTTCTTTACTGTCTACAAAATAATAGATTTTCCTTATGATTGTCGATGAATATCTAAGTTTCAATTTTGTTACTAGATTTTTTCTAAATATTAAATTTACTTACTTGAATTGGCGTTCTTTGAATTCATTTTTATTTTCCTTTACATGAATTGGAAAAACCTCTGTTTCGCCTAGTTTTGTATAATTTTTTTATACTCAAATTATTCACGACAAGAATAACCCATTCAATTCAAAATCATTGTATTCTCATTTGGTCGTACAGGAGGGAAATTTAAAAAAAAATCACGACCTCAACATCGCATTGATACACCGAAAGAAAAAAAATATCAAAAAAGTTTTCCTATTGAGAATTGCTTCATTATGCTACATATTAAATTCATAAAAAAATGTTTCAGGAATTCACGTTTCAAAAATCATACGGCATTCCTCCAAATCCAGTGTAATAAAGTAACCAAAAAATATCAGCCGCAAGATATACTTCTATCAGTTTACAAAAACTGTTTATATTTTAATTTTGTTTCTGTACTCATATTCTACAGTAAATATTATAAGAGAGCGGTTCCGTTCAGCATCACCAGCATTTGTTTTAGATATCTCCGGTATTTGTAAACTTCACTGGCATTTTTACATATTATCATGACTTGCAGAAAATGAGCGATAAAATGAGCTGTAAATAATTATGTTTAACTTGTTTCATACACCACTGTGATTATCCATTAATCACCAATTCATAATCAATGTATATTATAAAAGTGTAAACATGGCATATTCAAGGACCAAAAATTTCACTTCCAAAAATGAATTCTGACGTCATCTTTGAAACGACGTACAGTTATTTCATGAAATTATTATAAATATATCAACCAAAATACCGGTTATTAAAAAAAAAAACGTGTACCTATAATGTAACTATGTACGAATATACACATTAAATGATAGAAATGATAATTCTTTCAACTGATTAGTCCGAATTTCTGAAACGCGTTCATTTTACTTTTGATTAGTACGTGAATAAGTTGCGATAATCACGACATTGTCTTTATAATGGGTTAACCCTCGTCCTTCAAAAGCATGTTCAATCTGAGATCAAGCTCGCCTGCTTCGAGGGCCCACTCTTCTTTCAACCATCATGGGGAGTCTGCATTTTGAGTGCCTAAGGTATGGATGGGGAACAGAGGGTACCATCCAACGGTTAAACGGGTCAGGGTGAGCAGGCCCAAGTTAACTTCGGCACCGCCGAGGCCTTGGTTACTCCCGAAGCCCATATTTCGCTCCCACAGCATAACGAGGAGGTTCTTGTCCCTTGCGTCACAGCTACCGTATTTCAACGTCTGACAGTACTGCGGCTCCCGCGAATGACGCACCACTCTGGTCTTACGTTTTTGTAGCCACCGCTCACCGTCCCGCAAATACGTTTTCACGTACGTGTCTGCATGGAGAATCAAAGTTACATACCATGAGGTCACAACTTGAACTGTAAATAGGTGTTTGCAGTCATACTATTTGGCCAGCTTGCACAATTGACAGTAATATCTATCTTCAGGTAGACCTTTAGTTTTACAACTCGTATATTTCAACTCAAAACACAATTAAGTTGGATTTCCTTAAAAGGTACGGAAATAATGGGTCATTGGAAAGAGTTGAATTGCAGATTACAAGATTGAAGTATTGAGTGAAGTTTCTTGAATAACGTATTGAAGTAATGCGTTATTGAATAACGTTCTAAAAAGTATGGGTAGTTGAGTGAAATTTAATTTATGCATTATGAATGTAACGAGTAGTTGAGTAGGATTCATTTTCAACGATAAGACTACGGATAATTATACAGAGTTTAATTTTCGCACGTCGCAAAAGTATTGGGTAACTTGTTTGAATTTAAAGAACGTTATGGGTAACTTATTGAAGTTGATTCCGAGACAGTAAATTTGATGTGAAATTAACTGAAGTTTACTTTTATGCAGTTCACAAAATTATTCGGAAAAACTCACTTATTACAAAAGTAAGGGGTAATCTAGTCAGATTAAATGATTTTTTAAGTTAAATTGAGGAAAAACCTTATAAAATTGAACAGTAACAGACAGCTGAATGCAGTTTTAAAAATTTTCCCATAGCATATGTAATACATAATTTAGTGTTGTTCAATGATCGTGCTATGTAATATTGTAAAGATTTCAACGTACCGGGCTCGATGGGCTCGCCGGGACAAATTCCTCGTGCACAAACCACTTCGACTTCCAATGTTTCCTTGCCCATGAACAACCCCAGTTTCACTTCTCCGTTCGGCACACCTACGGAGTTGACAATAGGTAGTAATTTCGTTAGTTTAAAAGATTGTTGTACATTGCCAAATCAAAATAAAAAGTTTACAAATGCATTGACAAGGATTTTGAAGACAAAAATCACGGTATACCTACCACCGGTCAATTTGAATCCGCGGGGAGCTATTTGTCCAGGTCCCAATTTTACGTCGAGGCCTCCGTTGTCCTTAGCCAATTGACTGCACAAATGAAGAGGAGTACCAGATTAGAAGTTGCGACTTACTTGAGGATCGCATGGCGATTAGAAAAAAAATCCTTATCAAACATTTTTTTTTAATGAATTCACTCATGATCTTTGCGTTAATTCCAACGAAAGTTACAGAATAAAACTGTAGGTCAGAACCCACTCTTAGGGTTTGAGATGATTCTCAAAATGGAAGATTTTTTGTACTGTTCATCTGTTTTTAGTTTTGATTGGCATTCAGTAACGTTGTCGGCTCGTAAGCTATACATACCTCCATTTATCTTCGTCATCAGACTCGCTGTTTCGATCAAACAGTTTCTCAGGAATATCCAAGACACTCTCCTTGCGCTCACCCTGCCCTAAAAACATGTCCACAAGTAATTTGAAACTACTGAATCAGTTTTCTCACACATATCTGTAGTTTGTTAACTTGCATGACTTGTACTTTCTCCTACGAGTGATCTAATTTATACCTACGGAGCTAAATTCTGACGAATTCAAGGGCACCCATACTGTCTGCCGCTCAGGGTAAATAAATAATAGCAGACAACACCGGTGATCTTGAAACGGACAGAATGCACCTTCGTAGGGGTACGTATGCGTAAACACATACAACAATTTTGGTAGAAGTATCTTCAGTCTGAGTTTCATAAAAGAAAGTATATTTATTTTAATAAAAATCAACTTTTTTCACTTCTACAGAAAAAATAATATAGTGTGTTACAAGTGTAGAAAGTGGGTGATTTCTGATAAGTGTGATGTTTCCATCGTGAGCTGCAAAGGCGAATGCTGTCATCGCACAATTCAGAAATCTTCTATGCACACTGCAGCACAAACTTTTTTTTCAACCTGTGTAAGGGAAAGTTTGATTTAAGAAGCAACGAAGGTGACACTGACAGCTCGCATAATCGGGGTGAGGTAACTGACGCTCAGTGACACAGCGTGTAAAATTGATATGTTCCAAAGTGCGCATACATGAAAGAAGAAGCCACAGAAGCTTGGTATATAAAACAAGGAATTCAAATTGGGCACATGCGCCAACGTTGTTTTACTGCACTTTTCAGAAAAGAGACACTTTGCGCACGCTCCGAAAGCTTCGAAAATCGAACTTTCCAATTTGGAGTTGGGCAAAAGAACTCCAACATAGCTACGCTTGCATGGTTAAAATTTTCAAGAACGCATTCATCGCTTTGTTAAAAAGACATATGTACATCTATAATCTACGTATACATTCAAGTATAATGTATGTAAGGTTAAACCTTAAGGAAGATTGAATTTCGCGGACAATCGCGGGTCGGTAAGGTAGAGGCCTAAAGACGAGAGAGAAGAAGAGAAGTAAGAACAAGAACGTAACAAAATCAGATTAAACAGTAATCAGATAAATTAAACAGCTCAATAGGAAATCGACATCGAATGTTGTTTTATAATGTGACGTAATTTTCCCCCTTTGAGGTTAGGGCTGACTCAATAGGTTAAGCGAAAAGTTTCTCTGGAATAAAGATTTATTTATTTCTTGATTATTACAGTTTGCTTATTTTTCTACATCGATTACTAACCTGCAATGAAGAAACAACATTCGAAGTCGATTTCCTATTGAGCTGTTTAATTTATCTAATTACTGTTCAATCTGATTTCGTTACGTTCTTGTTCTTACTTCTCTTCTTCTCTCTCGTCTTTAGGCCTCTATCTTAGCGACCCGCGATTGTCCGGGAAATTCGATCTTTCTTAAGGTTTAACCTTACATGTACTTGCGTAACAAAGTCAAGCAAGGTATCTTACTTCTGAAACATATACATAAGTGTATGTATACGTGTAATTTATAATACGGATTACTTTTTACTCAAAATTGTCCATCTACTATAATACAGTCATAAATACAGTTTCAAACAACTTATACTGCAATTTTACATAGTATCTAACTACTTTATACTTTGTTACTACATAAAGTGAGGTTGTTCTTCTTATTATCTGTAAAAGACATTCCGCAACGTTTGATAATGAGGAGCCATGTATAATTTGAAAAATTACGTTCTGACATGTGCAAACTATATCATTTTTCAATTTCGAGGCATTACTTTTTTCAAGAAACACGTACGTCTATTTTGTCAGTTTTATGAATTGAATACATGTCTTTGAAATTTTATAACTTTTTGTCACCGGGATGAAATAAAACCTAATGCCTTTCCGCGTGAAAGGTATGATCTTTCCGAATATGAAATCCATTTTGATAGATCGTCAGTAAGCATAGAAAGAACACGTTTCCTTAACCTTGTCAGTCATGCATATGCGAAGGCCCCCAAAAAAATTAGTTTTAATTTACTGTTACAAAAAGTAAAGATTTTAAAGTTCATCCCGATAATTTACAGAGTAGGATCAAAATTTATACCATTAGATCGTGATCAAATTGGTATAAATACTCTAAAGATCTCAAATTTTCGAATTGTTTATGAAAAAGATTATGCATTAAATTGTTCGTTTTCACTATGTGTTTGATGGAAGGGTCGGCTCGGACGAACCGCCTAATAGGTGAGACCTGGTTTTTTGTGGAAACAAAGATATTTTCGAAAAATAATTACTATGAATAAGATAAAATCAGGAAAATTAATTTTAACGGAAACAATAATCGAGGTTTTATAAATTGAATTACCCTGTGTTCGGAAACATTAATGCAATAAAGGCGTAGCTAACGTGAAATCGGTGCTGCGCTGGTCGGACGAGAAGTGCCGCTTACTCTGTGGTAGCGCTTTTACAAGAAGCGGTTGGGCGTATCATCGAGCATTCAGTAGTCGCTCGGTGACGTCAAAGTTCTAGGAATAGCGAATGCCTCATTCTCCTATCCCTTGCTAAACTACAATCGTAGGTGATCATTCATTCATTGTATGCGAGAGTGAGTTCGATAGCGTTGTAGTTTTAAGGGGAGATATACACCTAGATGGTCGAAAAAAACGATTTTTTTTCATTTTCTTGAAGTTTGAGGTCTCCAGAATATCTGGTGAAAACGGCAAGTTAATATTTCGGTAAATAAGCCAGTTACAGCCGAGAAAGTGAAACGGGTTTTACGGCGCCGAGCCGACAGGCAGTGGGGGCTGGAGACTCTGAGACGTACACGGGAATAGTAAATGCGATACCGTATGGTGATGAGATTTGAAATTGTAGAAAAAAATGCGTGGGACACGTTCAAAAGCGAATGGGAACCCGTCTTCGCGGATGCAAGAAAAACAATTCCGGAATCGGCGGAAAAAACAAATTGACGGCAAAGCTTATAGATAAACTGAGCATTTACGTTGGTTTAGTTATCCGCAGAAACTGTAACTTCAAGGATGCCATGAAAAAAGCAATATGGGCAACATTTCACCATTATGGCTCAACAGACAGCAACATCATTTTTGTCCCGAAGGCCCGAATCGGGGTGCAAGTAGCAACAAGCGAAAGTTAACGAAGGACTGAAAATTTTCCGTCACGATTATTCTGCATTGCCAAAAATGGTGTGAGATGTCATCAAACCAATATACGAAGACCTCAGCAATGACAAATTCTTAGGACGTTGTGTTGGCGGATATATCCAAAACTGCAATGAGAGCTTCAACCAACTTATTTGGAAGATAGCTCCCAAAACGATGAACAGCGGGGTCAAAATCGTTAACATTGCAGTATTTCTTGCAAAATAAACGTGTAACAATGGTTTCACGTCATTATTGGAAGCTATAAACGTGTTAGGAATATCGGTTGGATCAGGAGCGCACTTGTACGCTGCGCAAAAAGACGAAACTCGCATAGCGAAAGCCGAGCTACAAGCGCAAGAACAAACTAAAGAAGGTCGAATACGGCACCGACACCAAAATTTAGGAGCTATGAACATTCCGTCGACCGGACAAGACCTACACTATGGGCCTGGTATCGATGATTCCATGTAAGTTGGCAAATTTCATGATATATTCATTCTCAAATTTTCAAACGCATTTTTCTCAAAACCACGTATTTCAAATCGGTACCCAAAATTTCTCTAAAGCCAATGAACCGTTAGCCTTGAGGTATTTTGTGGTTATTCTGTACACCATTATTTAGTACTTCTCATGGGATTTTTTTTTTCGTCACTTAATTTTTGTTTTATAGGCAAAATAATAACTAATTTTTGGCCTATAAATCACTATTTATAATGGCGCAATTTATAAATCACGCCATTTTGTCATGAATCGATATTTTTAAAATTGGCTATGACAAGTACTAGATTATAGTATCTAATTCAATAATCTGTTTGGTTTTTTGTTTTCAGATAATTTTTGAGGAAACGCCAGTGGGTACCGTATACGCAGATTTTTTTACGACGCTCCAGGGATCGCACAATATCCTTGTATATTTTTGATATTTTTCAATAAAGAAAATTAAACATACTTTTGAATGTATATAGTTTCAGATAATTTAAACCCCAATCCAAAATTTCAAACAGTTTTCCTTGAAAAAATTCACAAAAATTACCTTTTTTCCGGCTCCTAGGTGTATGTCTCCCCTGGTGCTAATAAAGACGCGTTGTACACCTCAAAAACACAGGGATGCAAAACTCTTATACTGCTCCAGCGATCAGAGTAAAACTTAGGCAGTTAATGCCTTATTTTGGAAAAAGGTGGAACGAATTTTTACTTTTTCAAAATTTGGAAAAAAAAATTACAGGTTGGTTACCACCTACTGAAGTTGGCCAAATTCTTACAGTTGCACTGAATTGATCGAACTCTCCGGTATGGTGGCCACTCGGCGATGATGAAACATACATTTTGAGCTCAGTCCCATGAGAATTGATGGTGAAATGACAAAATGGCAGCTGATCTAGTTTCGATCGAGCTGATCTCATTTTGGCGACATTTGTTTCCGAATTTTTACGATTGCCCGTAATTTTTTACTGACATTACACGCATACATTACCGGCATGCGCGTAATGTTGGTAACAAATGTCGCTAACATTAAAATGAGATTTCGGTGTACTTCGTAATCGAATACCAGATCAGCTGCCATTTTGTCATTTCACCATCAAATCTCATGGGACTGAGCTCAAGATGTATGTTTCATCACCGCCGAGTGGCATCATACCGGATAGTTCGATCTATTCAGTGCTACTGTGAAAATTTGGCCAACTTCTGTGGGTGGTAAACAATCTGTAAAAATTTTTTCCAAATTTTGAAAAGTAAAAAGACGCTTCACTTTTTGCCAAAATAAGGCATTAATTGCCCAAGTTTCACTCTGATTGCTTGAGCAGTATAGGAGTTTTGCATCCCTGCGTTTTTGAGATGTACAACGCGACTTCATAAGCACCTTAACGACAATTTATTCGTTTTATTACAGAAAATATAACAGTCAAGTTTCTAAATACTATTTGAGAAAATAGACATTTTGGAGTATATCCCGGAGTTTTCAGAGTGGAATGAATACTGAATCATAATTCCGTCGGTAATATACAAAAACTGAGTGGAGAAATGTGTTGTGATTGTATTGTTTTAATATTATATTCTCCCCGTGTGTTCTTAACCTAGTCGCTACCCTGTGTGATGATAATAATAAGCCCATAGGCTAAAATAGAGGATAGGATGAGAATAACATGGTATGAGAGGACCGAGAGGGAATGACGTGTCGTAGCAGTCATCATACCCATTTCATTTTTAAACAGCCGAAAAGGGGGACGGCCATAACCCACCTCGATCAAAATATAATCCACCGTCAAGGTGGAGATGGCTACCGATTGGGCATATAAACCAGAGCAACCCCAACTGCCATAACCCACCTCGATCAAAATATAATCCACCGTCAAGGTGGAGATGGCTACCGATTGGGCATATAAACCAGAGCAACCCCAACGGCAAAACGCTCATTCTGCACCCTCCTTCGGAGATATTGATCAGCTAGTTAATCAGCTAAGTTCTCTCAGCTGATTTAGTCTTGAATTCTTCTACAAAACGCTGTCTTTGCGTCCTTCCTTTGGAAGCGCTAATCCACCGACGGTAACAATCACCTGAGCCTTCTTAGCTGATTTAGGTCCTGCTATTTGAATTCTTTGGTTGACATCCATCTTAAATATTATATTATCTTATTTGAAATTCCCATTATCTTCTCGTACTCCTCAGAGAAGCTTTAATTAAAAGACTTGTTCATGATTTAGTGCCTGATTAGCTTCTAATACCTAATATTTATTTTTTACTCATATTTATCGTCATAATCTATTAAGATTATTCTGGTAGTTGGCGTCGGTATTCGGCCGCATTTATTGATTTATTTATTTTTGTTCATACGACCTATCTGATCATTGGTTTCGCATGTCTTTAATTTATTTTCATTTCTGTATTTGCATAAATAGAGCCATAGAGTTAGCAACAAACAAGCATTGTGTTATATTCTTATATAACTACGAGCGTTATTATTTGCAATTGCCTGCACCTCTATATCAAACATTAGCATACAAACTCTCACTCACACTCTTCCTATTCCTACGCCCGAGACGCGGCTGTGTGCCATTGTCGTGCACAACCGTTTTGCCACCCTTCCTACACCTAAATCCGTGGCGTGACTGTGTGCTGTTGCCGTATAAAGGCGCCTGCTCACTCCTTCCACACACAAACACACGCACACAACGCAGACATATTATCATCAGTACCCTCCAACGTCGAGTCATCGCTGCTATCGCACGAAATAATTCCAACCTTCGGGAGAATCCAGAGAAAAAGGAGTAACTTCCATCCACCTGCGATCGACGCTAATACGGAAAGTCACACTATTCTTGGAATATTTATATTAATTCAATTATGATACCGTTTTTACTTTACCTCGAAAACTTCATGACATGGTTTAAAATGTCTACCTTATCACAAAAAATACTTGTAATAATTTAGGTAATTTATTTTTTGGGCCTTTGAATATAACTTTTTGACAAATAATTTCCAAAGAACGTGGTTTTGGCATGTCATGAGGATATACTTCACAACTAATGTGAAATTCGGAAAGACCTCTTTCACAGAAAAACACATTAGGTTATATTTTCTCTGATATGACTGGAAGTACTAAAAATGAGGGTAAAAATCAGACGACAAGGGTCTAATGGAAAAACTGGTAAACTTGGTTAACATGTTTTCCATAAATCGTAAGGCCTAGACACGTTGAAATTGGAAGATTTTCATATCTCATTCTGCAACAAAACAAATTCAAATTTAAGCCAGATCCTAATTTTGACCCTAAAAGTCTGGTCAAAAGTTTATGGAACTGGTCGTATTTAAAAATTCTTTGCATGTAAAATTCTCATAGAATACAACTGCATTGTTAACAAAATTAGACGTACGAAGAGTTTTATTCTGAAGATTACGTAGAGACTCCTTAGAATAGTTCTGATTCATGCCACCAAATACCATATTGTTCGGTAAGCATCGTGAATACAAGGTGCGTAAAACAAGTATGGGAGGCTTAACCAACACTGTTCATGATAAATTTTTGACCAGTCTCAGAAATTGAGTTTGGGAAACCAGGAATGAAAGCATACGTTATGAAATGAACATGAACTATTTTCAAGTACATATATTATCATCATCCGTGTAGTTTATTTGGGATATTTTGTTATAGTTACGGTCAAGTCATTAGTTTGCTGTGATTACATTTTAGTAGCAATACAAGGGGGATTCTGCGTAGAAATACCTACTTTACCGGCAAAGCACCCTCCCCCCGCCCCCGCCCAGCCCGGACGCAAACCCATCAAGGTTATCCCCACTTCGGCGAGCTGTCAGCGTTCTGCGTTACCATCACTTTGAGTCTTGTCGGTAAGGGGTTACCATCGTTTTGATCCTTGTCGGTAAGAAATCCGCTAGATTGATGTGCCGGTCGGTAAGAAATTCCCTAGATTGACGTGTCGGTCGGTAAGAAGTGCTCTGTCAGTTACCGTAGATCTTACCCTTACCATGCCTATCGAGCGTGATCGAGCGGGATCGAGAATCTGCCTTACCGAGTGCAACCGCGAACCCTCAAACGTTCGAGCGCACCTCCGTGAATCCTTCAACGTCCGAACAAGAATCTTCGCACGTGTCGCGTTGATAGCTTCCAGAAAGTTCTAGAAGATTCTCCAACGATCGAGAGGTTTTCGAGGCGGAAGTCCGACGTTGGGAGGCTTACGCAATGACTCCGACAAGTTTCGACTTAACGTCGAGCGGCTCGAGGTCGAAGGATTGCGGTGCGACGTTGAATACGACGACCCTGAACGAATTCTCGGAATTTTAGGCTGACAAACAGTTCTTGGAATCGGTCGACGAGTTTCGACTTGACGTCGGAAGGCCTGCGTCCATCGGTTTTCGGTGCGACGTTGAATTCTGGAAGGTTCCGGAGCCGTGAGAAAGATAACCTGCGACCCTGAACCGATTCTCGGAATCTTAGGCAGACAAACAATTCTCGGAATCGTCCGACGAGTCGCGACTTGACGTCGAGAGGCCTGCGTCCATCGGTTTTCGGTGCAACGTTGAATTCTGGAAGGTTCTGAGCGCTTGGTGGGAGAAATATGGTATAAAAGCCTGAATTTCAGAACGTTATTCTCACAACGATTCTTCAGCTCTCATGAAGAGAACCTCCGACAAAGCACAACTACACCGGCGAATTGATCTGTTCTTAAAAAATCTTGAATACTTGAAAAAAATTGTTCATCAAAAATCTGAACTTAACAAAGTGACAAAGAAGTTGAAAAGTTTGAAATTGTGAAAAAATTAACACCAACAATGGATTTCACAAAATTGAACCAAATTGGCAAACTGCAAGAATTCCTACCAACGAGGAAGCTATCCGACTTGGAAGTTTTAAAAAATTACCGAATCACAAGTGTCAGGAGGGTACAGACTCGATTTGGTCAACGGGTGGTCGTCGATGTGGATGCGACGTTCAGCGTCTTTCTCCCGGCACGCATGGCGAAGGTACTCTGCGAGGACGACGGTCTGATGCAGAACTTGGTGCAGGCTGTCGAGGAGGATCGCTTGCTGCTGAAGTATCTGGGCGGTCAATATAACCCGGTGGAATTCACCGATGCGTCTACTCTTGAATAAGTTTGCACTTAATTCAAGTTTTAGCAATTAAGCAAAATTCTGTGCATTATTGTTTTAAAGAATATATTTTTGACAATAAATTTTCATATCTTATATAAAAATTATAATATGTTAGTAAATGATGAAATTCTTTGTAAAATTATAATATGTTAGTGAATGATGAAATTCTTATACGTCTCTGAAACACACAAACAAACAAATCATGTGATTTTAGAGCAATACACCTAGTTTCATGGTTTTAGTTGTAAAAATAAAGAAACCAATCAATTGAATATGTTGTAAAAGTTATGAATTTCGTGTGAAATAAAAGACACCAGATAATCGAATTTTTTACAAAAAGTTATGAAACCATTGTCAAAAAAAAAAAATTGTTATTGAGCAACATTATATTACGTGTTTTTCCTTGTCTTGAATAATGTAAATTTCGTACTGTTAAAAGAAGAAATAAATGTAAAATTCCATCTTACATTTTTTTGAATAGCCAAAGTCCGTTGGTTGTCACAGTCAGTTTGGCTGCCACCCCTGCCTGGTAAACGATTATGTCACTTTCACCGGTGTTGAAGATTTCGATGCTCCAAATCACAGAGGTCATGATGAAGTCGTATGGGAGCGCCGCCCACTCGCGCGGCACTACCACGTTCGAGTTCGGCAATTGATCGTACTCTATGTCTAGAAAAAAAGAAAAAAAAACTGTCATCGTACTTCATCGTATAATGTTAAAAAAATCGTATAATGTTAAAAAAAAATAGCTGACACAACTCACCGATTGATATGGCGATGTTGTTTTATTGGAAAAATCTGAAAAAAACGCACATACGTTAAATTATTTCTCTTCGTTTAAGTAAAAATCAAAAGTTGTTGCACAATAAACGTTAAATACTTTATAACTGCATTGATTTCGATCACCCACCTTGACGTTTTCACGGTTCGACTGTGAATGATTTCATCAGGCTTATGGAGCACCCCACTCTTCGTGCAGCTTCTTCAAGTGTTGAGGTTCACAATTAAACCTATACGAAATCTCGAAGTGGTTGACACTTGTCGGTTACGTTTGTAAATTACCGCTGTCTTACTCTGCTCTACTGAACTAATGCAGAGGTCTCGAAATCGTAAACCTGACACCGCTGGCAAAGTAAAAACATCCCCATCGCGCGCTCAGAGAACGATATCTACTGATACTATTGCACTACCACAGCTCTGTCTCGTACACGAAGCGTGTGAAACTTCATCGTCGAGTTCCAAGAACTGTCTTACCATCTTACACGAGCAGCAGATTCGCTCGGAAAGATCTCAAAATTTTCGTTAAAGAATATCGTTCGCTCAAGTTCGATGATATGTGTGAGTCACGATGTACCATAAAAGGGACCGCGTCGGCGTAGAGCAATCATTACGATGCGAGCTTTGCAACGATAACTCTTGTCAAGTGTGCGATTGAAGAAGAAACAAACATGGATTCCGAAAAGTGCTTGAAATTGATAAAAATCATGGAGACGGCGTTCAAGATTTTTAGCGAGAAATCTTCACCGGCCGAGGTTCAGAAATGGATGCGATTTGGAACCCAAAATACAAGGCTTCTTCTGAACAAAATTTTACGAAAGAACGCCTCGACGATCGGGGAGAAGACACGGATTTTGACAACGATCGGAATATTGAAATCGTTGACTGCAAAATTCCAACAGTTTCGAAAAGTAGGCGACGGATTACAAAGCCGACGGCGCACAGAGGATCAAATATCTAATAAACCTGGCCAAAAGTCGAGATTTGCGTAATGTCATATAAGTACGGCAAACTAGCATTTTTTGACTGATATTTATCTTCACTTTGAGCATCTAAAATATTTATTATGTGGATTTTTTTTTAAGGCTGTAACTAATGTGCAAAGTCGATGTTCTTAATTTGTTTATTTAAATAAACATTTATTTTATTATGAAATTGCCTAATGTTTATGTATATTACTATTTTTTAACTCTAATAATCTTTTAATAGTGAAGCAAAATAAGTAGAAAAAAAGTAAATTAACTATACAGCAATCATTAAAAATGATACAGTCGATTAAAATATTAAATTGTTGCTAAAAACGTATTTTTTTGTCTTTTTTCAATTCTTCTGTAAATTGCTCCGTGCCCCTCCGCGCGCTATCTCGCTCAAGAACTTTCTCGTTATGACCTAAACATTGAATTCAAGCAGGAAAACCTTGCGGATAGTTGCGCAATTTGTAATAAATGCGTGTGAAAAAAATGGGGATTTTTTGGAATTTTTAATTTTTTTAACTACATTTTCCCGAAATTCTCCTATCAAAATTTGCTCCAAAAATTTGTGGCTACTTTTTTCGATCCGCTAAGTAAAATAAAAGTATAAAGAGTTAAGTTTCGGATATTGAACCTTTAAGGTTGGAAGATAAAAACTATTATTTGCTTTTGAGGTATAAAACGTGAATAAATCACTTGCACCAAACTCAAGCAAATCCCTTTGAACGTTGAGTCAATTTGTCTAATTTGGTCTGGGTATTGTATGCTAATCAATATTTGTTCTTCAACTTCTTGATTTAATGTGTTTGTTGTTAAAGTATATTCAAAATGAGTTATACTGCAACTAAAAAGCAGTTGTTTGAGGTCTTGTGCGAAAAAAGAAACAGTTAACAGAAGTAAAAATATAAATAATAAGCAAAAAAATATGCAAAAAAACAAAAAAAATTTAAAAGTAAAAAAAAATGAAAAAATGAAAAAAAAATTTTTAAAATTAAAAAAAAAATATAAAAATTTTAAAAAATGAAAAAAATGCGTTTCAAAGTTCCCCCACCAAACCTTCTCGTTAGTGAAACGCGTGAGTAGATTTTTTAAATCGAAACTAATTGAGTGTGGGCAAATCAAAGTATAATATATGGGATTAATCCCAATTTTCAAATCTAAAGTAGAGATTTTTTATGGTTTGACCTTGAAATAACCTTGAAGGACATGTATCCGAGACTTGACACTATTTTTTTCGTACTCAGCGCATCGAAAAACGTGAGTATACCAATTTTTGTACCACGTTTTTGATTGCATTTTTGGCCAGGTTTTCGGATAATTCGGCCCACTGTGCGGCGGAGCGATCGAGTAAAATGGGAAGATTTGGAGACGGCGTTCGAGAGTCGAATTAGAACGGGTGCTGTAATAAATCTGCAACACAAGGATTTGGGTGTGTTTTTGAAAGATGCCACCTGGTCGTTGCAAGACTCAAGAACATGCTACGTAAGACGGGAAGTTTGAAAGCCAACTGTGTTTTATTCTGTAAATTTAGTGTTACAAAGAACGCTGAAATTGTGGAAGACATTAAATTTTTTAACACCAAAAATCAAGTTATCCTCCAACCACCGGACATACATGGGTGGTTCGAAGAGAATGTCAAGCAGAAAGTGATGGCTAAGGTGGAAGACTTCCAAGAAAAAGACTCTGGCTGGTCTTTGACTGAAATCATCAATTTGACTGTGAATATCAACAAGTACGTGCCACTACGAGGAGGTGTGTTCACATATACACCACTACCCAAAGATATTCAAGATAAGAAGGCCGTTGTCAACATCCGTAACAGCGACTCGTATTGCTTTCTATGGTCGGTCACCGCAGCCCTCTTTCAAGCCACCAATAAAAATCCCAATGAATTCAGCTCGTACCCACATTTCAGCTCAGTGCTACGGTACGACGGTTTGAATTTTCCAATGTCCTTAGATCAAATTCCAAAATTTGAAAAACTCAACGATCTTTCGATTAACGTCTACAGTATCGATTATACTGACAAAAAACGAATGAACAGTGAAATTGTACCCGTTTATTTAAGTCGAAGCAAGTCTAATAAACCTGTAATTCATCTTTTAATGTTAAAGACTAAAATTGACAATGATGATGATGATGATGATGATGATGATGATGATGATGATGATGATGATGATGATGATGATGATGATGATGATGATGATGATGATGATGATGATGATGATGATGATGATGATGATGGTATGGAAAATTACACAAAGAACAGAAGAATACACCATTTTGCATGTATTCGAAATTTATCACGATTAACAAGATCTCAAATTTCTGGTCACCGTGCTCGTACTTGGTTATGCGATAGGTGTCTGTCACACTTTCAATCTGAAAGATGTTTGTTGAAGCACAATGTAGATTGCCTGAACTTGAACAAAACCAAAGTTATTTTACCGACCGAAGAGGACAAGATTCTTAAATTCAAAAATTCCAATCATAAAGAAACTGTTCCATTCTGCATTTACGCAGATCTAGAATGTCTACTGCAACCCACTCTTGAAAGCCTTGGGGAAAACAGAACAATTTATCAGAAGCATACGCCGTACAGTATAGCCTATTATCTACATTGTGCGTTTAATGATTCAATTTCAAAATTCGAAATTAATCGTGGAGAGACTTGCATTCAATGGTTTGTGACTGAGTTAGAGAAATTGGCACGTTCGTTAGAAACTTATTTCAAAACTGTTGTACCAATGGAACCGCTCAATTTCCATCAAATCAACGAACTTCATTCGGCAACAGTGTGTCACATCTGTGAAAAACCGTTTACGCTCGAAGACGTCAAACATCGTGATCACTGCCATTTCACTGGAAAGTATCGTGGTGCTGCTCATCGAGGCTGCAACCTGAATTATCAAAACTCACATACAATTTCTGTGATATTCCACAATCTATCGGGTTATGATTCCCATTTTTTAATTAAAGCGTTGGCTACATCGTTCGAGGGCACAATCCAGCTTCTACCCGTAAACAAAGAAAAGTACATTTCTTTTACGAAATATGTCAAGGGAACAGATATGAAGTTTAGATTCATAGATTCGTTCCGCTTCATGCCCAGTAGTCTTGAGATGTTAGCAACGTATCTGGGCGATGATCAAAAATCAATTACACGAAAGTTTTGCCATAATTTAGATAAATTTCAGTTATTGACTAGAAAAGGTGTTTTTCCGTATGAGTATATCGATAATTGGGAGAAGCTTGAGGACAGACGATTACCGACCAAACCACAATTTTATTCGAAATTAAACGATCGGGATATATCAGACGACGACTATGCACATGCATGTGAAGTTTGGCAAACTTTTAACGTTCAAACTTTGGGAAAGTATTCAGATTTATATCTACAAACAGACCTATTCTTACTAGCTGACGTTTTTCAAAATTTTCGACAGAATTGTTGGACAACTTACAAACTGGACCCATTACATTACTACACAGCGCCCGGTCTGTCGTTTGATGCAATGTTAAAGTGTACCGGCATCGAGCTCAAGCTTCTCACTGATATAGATATGATGATGTTTATAGAAAAAGGTATCCGAGGTGGTGTGTCACAGTGTTCGAACAGATACGCAAAAGCCAACAACAGATATATGGGAGAGGCATTCGATCCCCAAGTCGAAGAATCTTATCTCATGTACTTCGATGTTAACAATTTGTACGGTGCTGCTATGAGCTTTGCTCTGCCATACAGTTCCTTCGAATGGGTATCAGACTTCAGACAATGCGACGTTCTTACCATCTCGGACGATGCGGAGTTCGGTTACATATTAGAGGTAGATTTGGAATATCCTGCGGAACTGCATGAAATGCATAAAGATTGACCACTGTGTCCGGAGCACTACATACCTCCGATCTCGAGTACAGAGCAACCGAAATTGACGACCACGCTACTTCCTAAACAAAACTATGTTATTCATTACCGTGTTTTAAAATAATGCTTACAATTAGGTCTGAAGTTGGTTAAAATTCACAAAGTTCTCAAATTCCGGCAAACACCATGGCTAAAAAATTACATAGATTTGAATACTGATTTACGGAAAAAATCGAACAACGAATTTGAAAAAAACTTTTATAAATTATTGAACAACGCAGTTTTCGGTAAAACAATGGAAAATGTTAGGAAGTATAGAGATGTCAGGCTGATCACGAAATGGGACGGAAGATACGGTGCTCGAGCTACTATAGCTAAACCAAATTTCCATAGCTGCACCATTTTTGATGAAGATATGGTAATAGTCGAATTAAAGAAAACGAAAGTCAAACTAAACAAACCTTTGTATGCAGGTTTCTCCATCCTAGAGCTTCCGAAAACTTAGATCTACGATTTTCACTACAATTATATTAAGAATAAATTTAGCAACCAAGCAAAATTAATGTACACTGATACAGATAGTTTAGTATATCACATCACCGTCCCCGACGTATACCAGTGTATGAAAGTGGACTTGCATAAATTCGACACATCTGATTACTCAGTCGATAACGCTTACTGAATGCCTTTATCAAATAAAAAAGTCCTCGGCTTGATGAAGGATGAAAACAACGGTCGAATAATGTTAGAATTTGTAGGATTAAGAGCAAAGTTATATTCATTCAGGGTCTTAGGAGATAAGAACGACAAAAAACGTACTAAAGGGGTTAAGGGATCAACGTTGAGAACAATAACTTTTAATGATTATTTGGAATGTGCTTTTCAACATGAAAATTTGATCAAAAGTCAGAATTTATTCTTGAGTCAAAAGCATGAGGTTTATACTGTGGAACAGAAGAAGGTGGCACTGAGCTGGAATGACGACAAGCGGATCGTGTTTCACAACACGACCGACACGCTTCCGTGGGGCTATAAGCCTGGACCTGAGCTTATACGTTTGAGCTTTGTAATTACCGTATCGTGATCTATAGGTTATGAAATATAATTGTACAACGTTGTATATAATTATATAGGATGTAAAATAAAGACACATGCCTATTTGCAATAGAATCTCATTTATTCAATAATGATGTTACACGTCAGATTCATTTATCCAACTGTTGTGTGTACTGTCAAAACCTAACCATTTAACATATAATTTCTTTCCACGCTTTTTGAGAATCTTCACCACGAGATAGATGTCCGGATGTTCAACCTTGAGGAGCTCCTGTTCGTAGAAACCGCCAGCGATAGTCTTTGAGCTTGTACGTGAGGGGATGAGTATTTTCCACTCGGCTTATTGTGAATATTTCAGTCGTCCAATTGGGAGTATAACCTTTCTCGAAGACGTTTTTGAATTTGCTGATTCGGACTTTGTCGCCAGTTCTGAACTTTGTCGGTTTGATAGGTATCGCTCGAAGCCCTCCGTACGCCTGACGCAATAATTGCCTCTCGTTTGCAACCGTGACGTCCGATGGTTTCATTCGTATAGTTCGGTGTTTGGTGGTGTTGTGAGCCAATACCAAATCAGATAAGATGTCGAGCCACTTGTAGCTTCCTTGCATGCTGAACTGTGTCCACATTTTGCTTTTCAGCGTACGATTGAAACGTTCACAGATCGAAGCCTTCACATTACTGTACGTGGAGTAAAGTTTTACTCCATAGCGTGTCGAAGAGATCCGAATTTTGAGTTGTAAAATTCTGTTCCTCTGTCGACGTGTAATTTTTTCGGTACACGTCCTTGAACAAGCACAGATTCCATCGCCTTTGTAACATCATCCCCGGACTTGCTCTTTATCGGTACAGCCCACGCATACTTTGAAAAAATATCAATGACTGTGAGCATGTAGTTGTAGCCTTTGTTTTGTCCAGCGTACGAAATCATATCAACAAGATCCGCCTGCCAGGTCTCGTCGATGCCACGCACATCTACACGACGACGCGGGTAATCCCGGCGTGCAGGCTTATGCAGTTCCGTCACCAGCGCTAGCTTTTCCCCGTTCATCTTCCAATGCTCTCAGTCTGGTATCCAATTTGGAAATAATTTCAGCGTTTCGAATCGACAGGTCTCTGCCTGTTCTAAAATCTGTGAAGAAGGTGTCCAAGGCTTTTCCTGTGGTGGTATCCAATACTTTGATCATTTGATCAAGATTGTCGGGTTGTTTTTGCAGCAAGTGGAATTTACGACGAAAGATTTTCAAAGTTACAGCATTGTTTGGCTCCACGGGGTCAGCTATATTGCATAGTCTTTTGTTGCGTATATCGTACGCCCATCCGCTGTTACGTGAAATCCGACACCCGGAGGACCTCGAGTGCTCGCAGCTGTGTTTTTGTTCAGCTGACGTCCAAACACGTCGACGCTCATCTCGTAAATGATTGCAGAAAGGGTGTGAATTGATTAATAAATGAATCCAGCTTCCCGCAATTCTTCGAGAATCGACATAATTTCGTTGTTGTGACTTGTATTTCCAGCCGCTTGAGATGCCGTAAGCAAACGAAGACGTTCCACCAACTCGTTTGCGTCGTCCCAGAAAATATAATCTGTTTTAACACCCTGTCGTGTAACCCAAGCCTGAGGTAGCAAAACACTTTTGCCCGTACGCTTCGATGACGATGGTGATGATGTATTGATGTTGAGCAGCTCTGCAATTAGGTGCTTGAATTTGGCGCTGGGGGTGTTTCGGATAGGCTCGGTGGCGCTGTAATACTTTCTGTGAGCATTTGTTGCGAGAAGGATGTTCTTGTAATTCTTCTTGTCGTTGGGGGTAACGTGAACGCTGTTCGGCATCTTCTTGAACAACAACTCCAGCAGACCTCGAGTTTTCGGGTAGACTGTACTTCCTATGCGAATAGAATTGCGCTCGAAGCTTATCGGTGAGTCACCAACCATCAGCCCGGCGGTAGAAAGGTTCCGTACCCCGTATAAAGTATCCAGCTCGTTCTGTCTGTTTTCATCCTCGAGCGTTCTAAGATATTCATCTTCCAATCCTGCAGATGACTCTGTGATTGTTTGATCCTCTTCCTCTGCAATTGCAAAAGAATCTTTAGCTTCAGATTCCATTTCGTTCTTCGGTTCATCCGTCGTTTCAGTTTTGATTTCTTCCTTCACCTCCTGCTTTACAGGTTTCGTGTCTCGAGAGACGTTGACTAATTCCTGCAGCGGGGTTACCACAGGTTTGAAGACATCCTTCATTGTTTCCTGCAGTGACTCTTTTCCCGTCTTGAGGATTTTATGCTTCCGTCGAATTGCATTACTCGCTTGAGCACTATGGGGCAAGACTTCTTTTTCCTTCCGAATTTCCTGCATGTTGACACAACTAGCTCAGCAACGCTACTGTTTCGTTCCCCTCGATGACCGTCTACTTTATTCCGTTGTCATGTTTATAAAATTGTCGAATCCCTTCCTATATCGACCGTTGTCGAGCTCTCGATCCTTGTCGATCACGAGGAACCCATATTTGTCACCGTTCCAGCAAGCCACACACAAGTCTTTAAACTCTGTGTACGTCATATCGGTGTTTACGTGATCGTTTTATACGTGTCTCAGGTTCATTTCGTCTTGTTTGAATAAGACCAGCAGGTTAGTGTTATCGCGTACGAGATGCTTGGGGATCTGCGCGTACGTCTGACAAAGATGGAAACAGTCTACGTCATGATGTCTACCCATACAAAAGTATGCGCGTACGTTGTCCTGCTTCTCGCACGCTACGTCATCAAATATCATGATTGAGTTAGGTTGCGTCTCGTTCGGTGCGATGAGGTGCTCATGCTCGTCGAAGGGGAAGTATTTAACACCGTCGACGCTTTCAAGCACTTGACTGAGAAACTTGTATTTCGGTTGATTGAGAGATTTTGAGTAAACGTACAGGTTTTCAAACCTCAAACCGTTCGGATGCGTTATAAGTGAGAACAATGCGTTGGTTTTGCAACAGTTAGAAGGTCCACAAAATACCGTACGTACACTACTCGGTAACAGTTCACCGTGGCGTTTTTTCGGTTTTCCATTTTGCTGCGTACATTTGTCAAAGTTCACCACAGGTAGCTTGATCGATTGTGTCTCAAACTTCATCTCGAACGTGACTGCTCGATTTTCTATAAATGCATCGTTTATAAGGACTTTCCCTCAGTCGAAGAGCGAACATGATTGTGCACACACGCGATCGTAAGCGATCCTCGAAAAAACGATCACGTGGGAGAGGATTGGTGAATAGCATCATCAACAAACTCCCGATCGAGCTACATGTTCCCGGTTACCAATACTGCGGTCCTGGTACAAAGTTGGCGAAAAGATTCGCGAGAGGCGATCCTGGTATCAATCCTCTCGACGCAGCGTGTAAGGAACGCGATATATCATATTCGAAAAATCGTGAAAATCTCGAGGCTAGAAACGTCGCGGATAGAATATTAGCCGAGAAAGCCTGGAAACGGGTTTTAGCAAAAGCCGCAAATTTAGGTGAAAAAGCAACCGCTTGAGCTGTAGCGAACACGATGAAGGTAAAAACAAAGTTAGGCATGGGCTGTCGAAAACCCAAGAGCGTTCCCTTGAACAAAATCATACGCGCGGCAAAGCAATCCATGATACCGAGCCACAACGCGACAACAAGTATCAAATCTGCACTGAAAGGTGCTCGAGAAGCTGTGAAAAAAGAAGGTGGTAAACATAACGTGCGATCACCGCGCATTCTACCGGTACCCTCAAAAGTTGGTGGATTTCTACCTTTTCTCATACCCATTTTTGCTGGTCTAAGCGCTACGGGTGCATTAGCGGGGGGTGCTGCAGGTATAGCAAAAGCTGTCAACGATGCGAGCGCGGCTAAACGAGAATTCGAGGAAAGTAAACGGCACAACGAAACAATGGAAGCGATCGCATTGGGTAAAGGTCTCCATCTCAAACCGAACAAGAAAGGTTTTGGTCTTCATCTTTCAAAAAACTAAATGTGACGCTACCACGCCGAGCGTTAACCAATTGGTATTTGTTGGAATATGCAAAATTTATGAAAATTCCGTATTTCGGAGGTATCTTTATGCATAACTAAATGCCCAAAAACGGACCGCGTAAAAACGAGGCAGCCGTCGTCAATCTTGACGATAAAGACGGTCCTGGGACACACTGGGTTGCGTATAAGAAACGTGGCAACGATGTCATCTATTTCGACAGTTTCGGTCATCTTCAACCTCCGTTGGACCTCGTGCAATATCTCGGTGTTGATAGCGTGAAATATAACGATAAAAGATATCAAGATTACGGTACGTTCGATTGTGGACACTTGTGTCTGAAATTTCTGAGCGGTGAGCTATATAAACGTCGTACATAATTTAGTGAAGGCAGTCTAACACTTGCAGCCATGGATGATTCGTTTACGTTAACGATATCGGGAACGTCTTCGATTCTCGAAGCGCAATATTTCCCCCCGATCGAACTTGCTTCAGACAAAAATTACACTATCGGTCTCGTTGAATTGTTAACCTTCAATTCCATTCCCAACGTTGACGCTGGCCACAATAAATTGTACATAGGTGATAAGGTAGTCACCATATCTACCGGCAGCTATGAAATTGAGGAAATCGAAAAGTATGTTCAAGACGCTCCGAAGAATACAGACATTGAAATCAGCATCAAACCTAACAATAATACGTTATGCAGCGAAATCAAATGTAACCACGTCATGAAATTTGAGCCTAGTGATTCTATTGGTCAGCTTCTTGGATTCACACCGCGTGTATTGACGGCTAACCAAACTCACCAATCGGATATGCCTGTAGCTATTCTCAAGGTCAACGCGTTGCGAGTCGAATGTAGCATTACAACGGGTGCCTACGTCAATGAGCGCAAAGTTCATACTATTCACGAATTTTTCCCCATCGTTCCACCGGGATATATGATCGTGGAAGTGCCGTCGCACGTCATTTATCTTCCGATCACCGTAAAGACCATAGATCACATACAGCTTCGGTTAGTAGATCAAGACGGTGACTTGGTTAATTTTCGCGGAGAAGTTATAACTCTGAGACTGCACATCAAATCGCAATAAAATATGGGTATTGTATATAACAGATTACCCAACAAGAGTTATATTAGTAAGGCGGCATGTCCCGATCAAGTCAGTCATCGATCGATTCCCAAACCGTTAACACGTCAAAACGTGGAATTCCTGATAGCTCTGGGTCTAAAAATGACACCTTTTGGAAGAGGAATTTCCAACGAATAAAACTACGGTTCTGCTGTTTCGTTGTCTGCTACGTACCATGGAGGAGGAAATCTTGAGCATTCAAACACCCGTCGCCTTCGATGAGTTGATCGCTCACCAAGAAATACATGCACACAAGCCGTATGCGTCATCAACTTTTAACAACAGCGACGAGATTCGCATCACCGTTCAGCATCAGGATTTATGCATATTACCAAGCAAGAGTTCGCTGCATGTCTCGGGAAAATTGGTCAAATCAGATGGCAGTCCAGCAGCGGTTACAACCCTGGTCAACAATGCCATCTGCCATCTGTTCGAAGACGTACGGTACGAGCTAAACGCTGTAGAGATTGACAAATGCAAAAACGTTGGTCTAACCAGTCTGCTGAAGGGTTTCGCTTCGCTCAACCCTGGTCAGGGTTGGCTTATGGAAAATGCTCGATGGCTCGATGTTCGAGAAACGAAAAACTTAACTGACGCCGATGGCAACTTCGATGTGGTTATTGCCTTAAGCATGATATTGGGCTTTGCCGAAGACTATCGCAAGATCATCGTCAACGCGAAGCATGAGCTGATTCTCACAAGATCAAAGAGCGATCAAATGCCATTGATCAAAATCAAGACGAAGACTTTCGAGTCGTGATCGATCAAGTGGAATGGTTAGTACCGTACGTGAAGCTTTCGGATCAACGAAAAATTGCTCTGTTGAATTTCATCGAGAAAGATACACCTGTCTCCATGAGCTTCCGCAGTTGGGAGATGTACGAATATCCTCTGCTACCGGCAACCACGAAACACGTGTGGACTGTCAAAATGTCCACTCATTTGTAGAAACCGCGATTCGTTATTCTCGGTTTTCAAACGAATCGAAAAAACAAAGCCGACAAAAATGCCAGCCATCTTGATCACTGTAACATCACCGACGTCAAGCTCTTCTTGAATTCCGATTATTATCCGTACGGTAACCTGAACCTGGACATTAGTCATAATCGCTTTGCACTGCTGTACGAGATGTATGCCAACTTCCAGGCCACGTACTACGGCAAGGAACCCGAACCTTTGTTGACAAAGAGCGAATTTCTACAGTACGAACCTCTGATATTCATCGACTGTTCGAAACAAAACGAGGCTCTGAAATCTGGACCGGTTGACATTCGTATCGAATTTGAGGCTAAAAATAACTTTCCCGCCGGTACATCTGCCTATTGCTTAATTTTACACGATCGTATAATCGAGTATAATCCGCCGAGTGGTGGGGTGAGAAAATTGGTATAAAATCCTTGAAGGTTGCGATTTTCGATTCAGTCTTATTCACGATGGAGTTCATAGTTGACGTGCAAGGATTCAACAGACCAGGCTCTGGTTTTACCCCAAAAGAGTTGGCAGTTATATGAGTCAACGAAGAAACTAACCCATCAATTTTTCTCTTCCAACCGCCGTGCGATTGGAATTCTTTACTCGCTCCGTTCAAGAGCGAAAATTTGTGGCTGTCACGGAATCATCACGGAATCATCACGGGTTATCCTGGGAAGGCGGTGATGTACCTCTCGAGAAGCTTAATTTCACCGTCGAATGCGTGTCGCTGCGTGACGCGTTAACGGTTTACGTAAAAGGATTGGAGAAGAAGATTTGGCTGCAGAAAGTTCTAAGCGAAAACGTTGAAGTTGTCGATCTGATGGACTTGGGTTGTCCGTCGTTGCAAAAATTGAACAAAATGTCAGATACTAAATTGAACTGTACACATCACTCTATATCACATCCAAACTGTGCTGCTCAAAACGTATTGTTACTGCGAAATTTTCCGTTGAAATACAAAAGCCTGTTGGCATCCACTCGACCAGTTCTTAATTCTTACTGTCCGGAGCTTGATGGTCAGGATACCGTTGAACAAGAGCAAACATGTAATACTGTACTCTTTATTATCAGTAAAAAAAAGTTTTTACCAATATCAACCGTTGATTCAAAACCTCTTCCCTGCTAGTTAAGAGTTAGCGTTAACAAATTTCAGAACTTTCCAGAATTCAACGTTGCGGCGAAAACCGATGGACGCAGGCCTCTCGACGTCAAGTCGCGACTCGTCGGACGATCCCAAGATCTGTTTGTCTGCCTAAGATTCCGAGAATCGGTTCAGGGTCGCAGGTTATCTTTCTCACGGCTCCGGAACCTTCCAGAATTCAACGTCGCACCGAAAACCGATGGACGCAGGCCTTTCGACGTCAAGTCGAAACTCGTCGACCGATTCCGAGAACTGTTTGTCAGCCTAAAATTCCGAGAATTCGTTCAGGGTCGTCGTATTCAACGTCGCACCGCAATCCTTCGACCTCGGGCCGCTCGACGTTAAGTCGAAACTTGTCGGAGTCATTGCGTAAGCCTCCCAACGTCGGACTTCCGCCTCGAAAACCTCTCGATCGTTGGAGAATCTTCTAGAACTTTCTGGAAGCTATCAACGCGACACGTGCGAGGATTCTTGTTCGGACGTGCGAGGATTCTTGTTCGGACGTTGAAGGATTCACGGAGGTGCGCTCGAACGTTTGAGGGTTCGCGGTTGCACTCGGTAAGGCAGATTCTCGATCCCGCTCGATCACGCTCGATAGGCATGGTAAGGGTAAGATCTACGGTAACTGACAGAGCACTTCTTACCGACCGGCACGTCAATCTAGGGAATTTCTTACCGACCGGCACGCCAATCCGGGGGATTTCTTACCGACCGGCACATCAATCTAGGGGATTTCTTACCGACAAGGATCAAAACGGTGGTAACCCCTTACCGACAAGACTCAAAGTGATGGTAACGCAGAACGCTGACAGCTCGCCGGAGTGGGGATAACCTTGATGGGTTTGCGTCCGGGCTGGGCGGTGGCGGGGGCGGGGGGAGGGTGCTTTGCCGATAAAGTAGGTATTTCTACGCAGAATCCCCCTTGTATTGCTACTCATTTTACATTCCGAGACAAAGAATATTGAACAAAAATTTCTGCATATTGTAACGCTCGCCCTGTAGGCACTGCAAGTGCCGACAGTGCGCCGGTGAGTTGTCTTTGTCCTGTTGTCAGTCAAACCTCTTTACAATCAAGTTTCAAGAAAAAGGACATCCAATCCTCAGTCGGTGCAAGGTTATGAGTTAGTACGTCAAGTTGTCTACTCTCAGCTCAGGTTTTACCCGTCGCTATTGTTGAGCGCGGATTTCATTCGTTGCTCCTGATCTATAGTTAGTGTGTTATTCCTAGCTTAGGCGCGGGTTTCATCCGTTGCCGTCGAGCGCGGGTTTTATCCGTTGCTCGCCCCTCTCTATTGGTATGTTACTCCTGGTCGAGCGCGGGTTTTATCCGCTGCTCGTTCCCTATTTATTTGTTTGTTAGTATGCCGTCGAATGACTTCAAGATATTTTTTCTTTAATAACTCTAATCTATAATTTATTGAAGAGCTTGAATAATATGTACAACTATCAATTAATTCTATGTACAGATGTCTGCCCACTTGTAGCCTTATATTATTCTTCACCATGCGTGAATTTTCTACAACTAAATGAATCAATATACTATTTGTTCAAAATATCAAAATAAAATAAAAGAAAAATGGAAAAGAGCAAAGAAAAAGAAACTAAATTGAATTGAGAATTAAAACCTCAATTGAGTAGAATATTTGAAATCGATAATTCGATGTAAATGCTGTGTATTTATTCAAACGTTTATCTAATATCTTGTGCTAGATTTTCTTTGATATCAACCGGCTCAGAGGCTGGTCTGATATGGAATGATTTTCAAAAATGCAGTGAGTTAGCCGGCTCGGTTGCCTCAGGTCTGCTGCCGATCCGTGGTTTGCCGGTCGGATATTTGGTGGCCCGTGTTGCCGTTGCTGCGAGCCCCGGTCGTCGCGTCGTCCATCTGTCGGCGTCCGGTCAGTACTGTCCACGGTCTTTGTTGTCTCGTAGTCTGTCTCTGTCGTTGAAGGTGGTCAGTCCGTGGCTCCTACTCAGGGGTTCCCACCCGGTGACCAACGTTGTGACGCGACCAGTCACCGGTCACGTTACAATATATGTGATGAAACCTCACGAACTTGTGGATTTTGGAATAAAGTGATGCAATACAGTTGTTTACAGTATGCTCATATGATATGTGTATACTCGTCGTTATTATAGTGGCATAATAACATTAATACTTGCACATTCATGGGATACTCTAACCTGAAAGAATGTGTTCAGTTCAAATATTATGAAATCTTGTTTCGAGTAGAAATATTTGAAGAGTGGTAAAAAAACGAATTAAATTTTTTCCTCGATGTAGTTAAAATATTTTGAGGTCTCGTTTCGAGTACAAATATTTCAACTTTGTTGATATTATTTAATTTTGTACTCAATATATTATAGGGTATTTTTCTACCTGATACACGATGTGTCACCGTGTTTAATAAACACACAAAAAGCTCTACTTATGTAAAAAAAACAACTAGTACGCAATTTTTGGCAATGTAATATTACAGCTTACAAAATGTCCTTTCACTCATACATGGTTTTTGAAGACAAACAATTCTCATTCAACTTCACCAAATTGCTTTCAATAGAAAAATGTTGAATACTTTGATCTAGTTGGAATCTATCTTATACGATGGCCTCCATGTAATCTATCTCTTATTGTTAGCAAATTTATCAAAACCAAACTTCATAACTTGGATCTACGAGTTTCCTTCAACTGAGTTCAAATTGATAAACAAAATCTCCCATCGGCCACTTCTTTATGCTAATTCAGAATGTATCATCCATGCAGCAAAGAAATTGTGAGAAACGTAAGGGTTTGATTATTTAGGAATATTGAAAAATTTACGTGAATTTGTAGCTACTGTAACATTTGCAAATTTTCCTGGGTTCTTATAACCTAAGAAAAACTGCGCCAGTAAATATGTTTACTCCGATCTACTGAAATTTAAGTGAATTTAAAGGGACTCCTCTTGTCGGTGGGTAGAAAATGTGATGAAAATGGCTACTCTAAGAGACCCTGCTTTTTGCGGCTGTTTGTTTGGAGGACTCATCATTTTTTACATCAAAGCCGCTTTAGTCTGAATTTTTACAAATTCGGATTTTCTACGTCAAAACTGCCTTATCATATCGTGTCACAGACTAGGATTTTAACGCCTTCTATTATAGACCAGGGTGTTTTATGCTGTGGTTGCCTTCTTATTCCGTTCAACTAAATTTTTCTCCTCCAGACCAAGGTTGTTCACGCCGTAACAGTCTACCAGGCTTGGGTTTTTCTTAAATAGTCTCAGACTCAGATTTTTCACGCCAGAGTTTTCCACTATTAGCGGTTTGCTGAAGCTGTCGAGCTATTTCGACTTGACCGTGAATCGATATGAACAATACAAAATAAAGTAACTAATAATAATTGAACTACAGTTGACCTTGTCAAGAAGAGCGCTTCGACTCTTCCCGGTTGTAACCATAGACTTATAAGATAGACTGAGCGCTCTTATGAGTCGCTTGAACCAAGGATATAAAGGACAGAGATATGTCGGGAGTATTTCTCTCTCTGTCTGGCGATATTAGTGGCGGGGACTGAGTAGAGGAGAACGAGGAGAGATACGCATATGACAGGCGCAAAGCTGTTTCACTTCCACTGCTCCGTTGTCTCCCACCATGACGTCGATTGAAAAGAGAGAGCAGTACTCCCGGATATCTCTGTCCTTCATATGTAAGCGTCAGTGCCTCTTATAGAAGCGCTCGGTCTATCTTATAAGTCTATGGTTGTAACACGCTTCCAAGTGCGCTGTGATACACCGAATACGTGTTATTTATTTACGTTTTTTGTATACAGCATCTGCAGGTAATTATTCACATTATTCACGGAATATATTATGATTATTGAAGAGTTATCGAAAGTAATGAGGAACTCTATTCCCGACTCAACCATAATGTTTACTTTTTTTGACTTGAGAAGCGGGATGAAAGTAGCATATTATTTCCAGTGCACTTTTTTCCCCCATTCCGCGAGAAATATGGCCCTATATTTCCCGCAAATACATTTTCTCACTTCACTCGGGTAGTAAACGCACCCGCGGGAATGGTCTTCGATTTTATGTTCTTGTTACTCATTGTACTATTCCGTGAAAAACCTAACCTTTGTTCGTCAAAATATTTGCACGCCAGCACTACGTGGATTACACACTTCAGCGCGGAACTGGTTACGTAAAAACTTTATTTATTCCTAGCTCAATAATAAAGTTAACTTTTTTGAGCTGAAAGGCGAGACGATAGTGGCAGATTTTTTCCACTTAACTTTTTTCACCTCTTTCGCGAGAAACAAGTCTACTGTTTTCTCGTAAATCTCATTTTTTCCGCATTTAGCGGGCTTCTAGAAAGGGCAGGAAAGGGCTTCGCCCCGTGCACCTCCACCATGGACTCGCTCCAAAACTAGACTTGAATGTTAGTTTCAGAAAAAAAAAAAAAATATTGAGGATGTGGGACCAGATGTGGGAGAAATTCTTGCATAAAAAAAGTGGAAAAAAATGTGCAATATATACATGGGGTCGCTGAGACCCCAAAATTTTTTATCATTTATATTTTCCCCGCAAAAACAACCATGATTTGAGCGCGCTGACTCCAAATACGGTAAAGTCGATATTGGGGTCAACTGGACCCCAATGTAGTGTTATGGACACCAATAAGAAAAACGAAAACAGCAAACACAAACCGCCCCAAAACGGCATCCGCTCGCGCTGCGGTCGACATCGAACGCTCAGCTTCTGTTCGTGAGTTATCCCACGTTTTGAGTCAATAGATATGGCCAGGGTTGAGTCGGAAATGAACTCGTATATATGATAGAGGAGTAAAAGTCGCCTCTTCCCTTGTGTGACTAATGTCCGAGCGAACCGAGAATAATCTCCCACCTGCGAGAATGATCTCCGACTTTATTCCCTTGTTACATAATGTACTATTTAGAGTTAGTTTTTCTTCTGTATATCTACTTATATAAGCGATTTTCAGCATTTTTTTGTGAATGCAGTGAAAATGGATCCAGCAAAGGGGAAGAATTACAAAAGTACCATTCACATAAAGAAAAAGTGGTAAGAAAACAACGAACGTGAGAGCTTTGAATATTATAGGTCAAAACGAATTTTTGAATTGCATCCGTGAATTTTAGAAAAAAACTCACGAAAAAAAATTATATCATCTGTATTTTTGGAACAATTTGGTATTAATCAATTTGTAAGGCCAAAGGCCAAAAGTTACAAGGCCAATAAGCTGAAGGAAACTCTCGTAAAACGCGACCCTGGCGGGGTACCAAGGAAACTCCACACAAAAAAAGCAGTAACTAATACTTTTCTTTGTAAATTCTGTGATACCACACCTCGGCGCAAGCTAACCAGGTACCAGGACGACCATAATTCCGATCACCGAGGGATCAACAGCTACCGACAACTATTGTTTCCAGGTCCCAACGAATTCAACCTCCGCCCCTACTTCGATTCCTAGCTTTCTCGGATGCCGTAAGGATGAACATACAGAGCAGACCGCAGCCTGTCGACCCCCGACTTATCGGCCAGGTGCCGGACCAACCCCAAAACACTACGTCTATGTTGATGAAGCTCTCGTTCTGAGGATCGACGCAGCCTTCCTATTAATAAGGACTACAATCATTCTGAGTCATGAACCATGAACATAAAGTTGCTGTAAGCCATCGTGTGACTGCATAATTTCATTAAATTATTAATTTCTTAAAAATTATCGTTGAGCGACCTCATAGCTATCGAATAAATATCTTTTTACGGCACGGGCATTGAAAAGTCCACTTTTTGTGGCAGTTTTCGTTCCGTAAAGTGACGCTTTATACGGCAGCGAACAAAGTTGCGGAATAAAGTCATCATTCCGCAGTTTTGATGCGCAGTTCGAAGTGCGCATCCCAAACTGCCGAATAAAGTAGCTTCGTCGAACAGATCGCGACATAACCTCACTCTTCGTTTTGCTTTTCAATGCCCATACCGTAAAAAGTATTGTATGTGGCATGCCCGTAAACTGTTTGTTGGCTCGGATAATTTCAGTACTCGCTTTTGGCTCGCTTTCGGCTCGCCTTCAGATCGTACTGAAATCTTTATCCTTGCTAAAAAAAAACAGGCGGTTTACAGGCATGCCACATAAATAGCTATTTGTGTCTCTGGCTTCTCTAATTTTCCTGTAATTTTATGCTAGAACTGCTTTTGTAATTTCTATCGTCTTTTCCTATCGCTATTTCTTTTTATGCTAGTATTGCTTACTGCTTGTGTATCGTACCGCGTTATATTTTATTTGCTTTTGTGCATGATTTTTGTATCGTAAATCGAGTTACTTGGAGTACAGCCGAGCGTAGATTAGGTCGCTTAATACTACCAAACTTTTGCTACCGCTTATTACTGATTGTGTATTGCTTATTGCCTGTTATACTTTTCGTGTTTCTTGAATATCGTATTTCTTTGTTAATTTAAGTTTTGCTCGTCGTAATCAGGTGTATTCAGTGTATTTCTTCATCTTGCGAACCTTTCTCTAAATCTCTCACTTGCATGATTTTTATAATGTCTCGTTAATTATGAATTAGAATTTCTTTGATTGCTACTTCGTACCTTTGACTGTTGTAAAGTATCAATTCGATTATTGTAATTAATATCCTCTCATCTGAGCGACCGATGTTTGAAGATGTTAATCAACGTCAGTTCCCCTTGTTAGTTACAGTCTATCATAAATTCGATACCAGTTCTTGTCACTGCCTATCCGCTATCATCAATTCCGTCAACTATCGATTTCCAATAAAGTTTTGCTCTCACTTTGAGAAACTAATAATTATCATAGTGTCATTTTCGAAAAACTTGGGTAAAATCACGTCACTCAGTGACGTGCAGTCTTAAGTAGTCTTTTGCATTGTACCGCTTCTTCCGACCAACGCTTAATTTCTCGGTTAACTATCACCTCCATTCAAGCTATCGTTTGACTTTATTTTAGCAGAAACCTTGTGAACTATCCTCGTTGACTAATTCTTCATTGCTACCTTTTGTAACAAACTTGACTGATCTAACGTTTGTGAATCTAATTGACAATATATGACCGATTGACCCGTTAATTTCTTTGACTTGGGCTTTTTTCTTCATTTCCTTATTATTCTCATTTCTTTAATTATCGTTAACTGCCTTGGATACCACCACTTTACTGGTTTGCGTGAGTACCTGAGCCTAGCCAGCGACACAAGGGGTTCTATAATTATTACTTCTGTGTCTTATATTTCCTTTTTTTTGGAGAATTGACGCTGAAACGTCTGGCGCCCAACGAATACCTTTTATTATCGTTTAATAAACTACCGAATAATTGGAGAATCACGCCAAAGTGTCAACGGTAAGTCCTTAGCTGAGGGTAACAGGAAGTTAGCGTTTACAATATATAGGAACATTTCTCAAAATGTTCAGCAATTTCTCTCCATTTTTAAAGTGGGTGATCTCTTTAAATTTTCTTAATTTCAAGAAATATCTTGTATTTCTGTTGGAGGGTAAGAATTGTCATCTGATATGGAGGCAGCTGAGGCATGTAAAGAAACATTCAAGAAAATTGTCGCTACACAATTGACAGGAATGCAAACTTCCAATTTTGATGAAAGTTCCTTGTGCTTTGAACCATATCCGACCAAAACACTTGCTGCTAAACACATTACCATATTTTTCTACAAAGGAGATTGCATGATTGAAAAACAATTGACTTTTCACTAATTTTTTCAAAAAAAAGTTGTATCACCAAAACGTCAGAGTTTTTAAAAATCTTACTTCAGCGAACGCTCTTATTAAAAGAGTTGGTAATGAATCTGGTCGCATTAAAAATTAACACGGTAGTGGGGGTATTGCTTGGTCGTTGATGAGGGCGGAAGACACTCTTACCAGGAAGGTTGACGGTAATACGATTTGAATGAAATATAATAATGAAACGAAACCAAATTTTACGATGTTACTTGAAATGCACAGCATGGCATGCTATAACAAAGGAATCGCAATAGTAACCCAAAAAAAACAAAACATCAAGTAAACAACATATAAATCCTGATAGAATATTTGGCTGCGTTTATTTCTAAATTCTAAGTGTTCTTCAAAGATGGTCTTAGATATCTGTGTCCTGTTTTGGAGTGATAATTTTCTACATTTCGGTTCAATCCAATTCTGATTCTCGTATCTTGAATGTCAGGAGGTCGGAAAAAATGAATTTTTTAAGAATTTTGCGTGAGAAGACTTTTAATTTGATAGAGTAAAAATTTGTACACATATTATGGTAACTTGGAACTGTATTTTACAGTTTTATATTGTAAAATTAATTATTTTGAAAGCTGCTATAGCTCATCTCGGGAGCACCTCTAAAAAAAGGTGTCTTGCGGTGAGCACGATATATCTAGAGTGAATAATGTAAAATAAAAAAACCAAAAATGTTCCGTTGATATAATGTATTATCTAGTAATTAACCGGAGAAATAAGCAAAATAATAGATTTTTGCAAAATAGTGGCTTGTGAAAAAAAGAAAATGATTCTTAATAAAATGGAAAATATTTATCAGTGAGAAAAAAATTTCTATTAATTAGTGAAAAATAAACTTGAAAAACTTGTGTCAAAATGTAAGAGTAATCGGTTAAGCCGTTTCCAAAAAATCTTGCTCGCCGACTTTAAAAACATAGTTTTGAGAAAAACGCGTTCAAAGTTTTAAAGGCACTTCACATATTTCGAAAACAAAATTGCAGCTTACATCGAGTTGTAAATATTTGCTGGTTTGACAAGAAATTTTTCATGTGTATACTTGAATATACATACATTACGAAAATTAAATAATAAGAAAATACATTTTGTGAAAATTTTGACTGTATATAACCCTTTGAAGGGGGGGGGGGGGGGAGGTCCATCGACTCAAGTAGCTACTAGAACTATAGATCGCGGATGGCTGTCAATTTTTTTCTGAATGCTGTTTTGTGTTCCAAAGAACATGCCTAAAGCTCACAGCGAGAAAAAAATTGACAGCCATCTACGATCTATAGTTCTGGTAGCTACTTTAATCGATGCACCCCCCCCCCCCCCCCCCCCCAAACTAAGCCGCTCATCTATTATTACAACGAAGCACCATTCAAACAGCTTATTCAGAGTTTTGCTTTATGGCCATATAAATTTAACCTCTATTGACTGGACTGTATTCCATGCACCCGTCTTCTTCGTGAACTCTGACAATGTAGCGGCCCAGCTAATAAGCCGAGCACATTACGCCACATGTATTATATTATTTATGATATTGTGATAAGACATTGCAACAAGAACACATTACTGAGGAATATGGGGAAGAGATGCAGGGACTATTTTGCTCCTTCAAAACGATGGCAGGATTTTGGAATGTGAACTTTCAAAATTTCAATAACGGTAATACGAAGTTGATTAATTGCTTTTTTGCAGGTGCACGGAAAGAAAAATGCTGTATATTTTACGCGTCCTGTGGTGAATGTATGGATAACACTTTTTTGGCGTTAAATCTACAGCAATTGTGGCAAGATTTATAAATCCACTCGTAAGAGTTACAAAGCCAATGGTATAAGTTACAATATGCTTAGGTAGATCTACCACAATTGATGTACATTTGACTCCAAAGAAGTGGTGTCCATACATTCATCACGGGAGATGTAAAGTCTTCATTGCATTTTTTTCGGTGCCGCGGTGACCATTCTCCGAATTCTTGCAACTATATGCGAATTACTCACTACACAAAACTTACATAAACTGTCAAATTGCATCGACGGATTTACTTCAATTTGAAATATTCTTAGTCGTTATTAATGTATAGCATAGTGAAATCATTCCTGTAATCCAACTCAGAATTTTACGTTATTAGATGTAAAATAAATGCGTTTAAACCTTAAAACTCCATTTCACCTGACCTTTTCCTACATGACTGAATCATGGAATATGGTATTCTTTCTAATCCATTTCTGTCCGTGAATTCGAGCATTCCTTGATGTCTCTGAAAAAATCTGTGCTGCGCAGTTGTCTGAATTCAGTCTTAACAAAAGTATTTGAAAATTAGGTACCGCAGGATCTACGATTACATAAAAATATCGTACACTCAAGTCGCAACTATGTATCAAGCCCGTAAACTATCACGTTTCTCGTCAGTCGGAGCAGCAAATCAATTAGGGGAACGAATAGTACCATCATCATTCTGGTCTTTGTGTCGCGAAAACTTCTTTTCCTCGTGACGTTTATGAAAATTGACTTCGAATTATTAAAAATACTTGTTATTTTGATTCTCACACACTCCTGTGTCTGACGAGGAGAATAATCGGAAGGGTGAAGATGCGGTTTGAGGTGAAATCATTCCGGTCACTCGTTTCTTCTTTCATCCAAATCATAATAGTTACATACAGTTTGTTTACTACGATTAACGGTATAATTACCATAAAGATACTTCAAAGGTGGTACTTGGTACATAACAAACATGTATACAGGTAGAGGGATAATGTGAGTAAGCGTATATTAACATATCTTTTGAACGTTATGTACATAGCTATAATCATCAAGAAACTGGGGTTATTGAATGAAGTTTTCCCTATACTTGGAAAACAAACAGATGAAATGTACAATGTACGTATTATCTTTTTTTTCAAAATAGTCAATAAGCGATGGACTGCACATATGATCTGCTGAAAAAGATTTTATATCAGATTGAGAAAAAATCATTCAACAATAATCGTTCATTTGAAGCATTGATAGGATTCTCGATACGCAATAAGATCCTAATTGGAATGAGCAAATAAGAAACGCAGAAGACAATCTGAAAAAACATTTCTAATATGTAAATAAAGTAATATGGGTATCAAATACGATAATTATACAAGCGTTCGCTAACTTTACACAGGGGCTCAGGAATGCGATCGCATCAGGAACTCCGAACGACTGTCAGACCACGAGGATGCGGGTTTTAGAATATAGCTTATTGTTAGAGTATAGAAATGTCCGCAGTGCTATATTCATCAACAACCCTTTTACACTCGACAATAATTCGGAGTTTGATGCGAACTAGAGAGAGACATACAGTTTATATACTTTTTGGTCAAAAGATGTGGACAAGTGATCGGGATTAAAGATTTAGGATTCGTGCAGTCAGGACCATAATATACACGTTACAATTTATCCTCAGACCCAGACCAATGCTAAGGAAAACCATGTTCAATGCAGTGTCAGCAGTAGATGACAGTTATTATGATAATACGAGATCCCCGTAGTTAGCCTCAACCCTGAACTTTTATTTCGAATGTTAAGAAGTCTATTTAGTAAAGTAACTTGAAATACATATGGCGTATTTAGTCTTTTTTTCAATATCAATTGCGAAAGTTATACGTGATTTAATTCAAGTGTTTTTTCTTTAACGAGGACTAAGAACCAAAAGAGTGTATCCGGCGGTTTTTCAGAATTCGATGATCTTACTACCGCGAGGGCATATGCAACAAAAATGAAGAAATGCGGATTTTATCCGCAAATTGAAGAAACAATGGAATCCCTTTTGGTTGTTGGTCTTCGATACATACCGTAGATAGCTTACTAGTATGAGGCACCACATAACTCTACTGTTTTGAATCCATCGAATGAGCTACCATTTTTTTGCAATTGGAGAATAAAAAAACTTTGCGATAATTGTTTTTCTTCAACATACTTGGAAACTTAGATTTTTTCAGCCTCTGGAGCGTGCGCAAAGTACCTTATTCCTGGACAGTTGCAGTTCGGTGAAACGACACTGTGCAAGAGCTTGGATAAAATTCTCAATTTTACACACTCTGACATTCTTGGCACATGCGCACTTTCCTATAACTTAATTTCACGCAGGGACTTTACGTACTGCCAGTAATATAAGTGGGTTGAGATCAAATCCAGTGAAAAACAACTGTAAATACTGTAGTGTTTCCGTCAATTTTCCAAGATTTTCTGAGTCGACCCACAAGCACGATAATAAATCCTATAATATACCAAAGTTTGAAGAGATTTCAATACTTAGAAAAGAGAAATAATTACGCGAGTACAATACGCCCTGATGTATCAGACGGGCGTCCGACATTCCTTTAAGAACAACGCACACATCAAATACTAGTAAAGGTAGACACATGAACGTATGAGTCGATAAACATGTATTTCTTATTGAATAAAAATTCCCATTTGCATGTTCTAGATCTGATGTAAAAACTCATATATTCAAGCACATGAAAATAGAATACACAGATAATCTTGAGATTTATAGTTTGGATGAGCTATTCATCAAGTCGACACGTAGAATCAGCTGTCGGGATTAGGTGGGGTCTTCGGATGAGTCGTAACGTTGCAAATGTATTGTGACGATAGTAGGCAACAGCGAATGCGGGACTGACATGGGTGTATTGATGGACGGCGTAGATTGATATTACAATACAGCGGGAAGACAGAAAGCTCGAGTTAGTCGGATACTCAGAGAACGAGAGAAGAGAGTAGAAGAACAGGGTGGAGAGAAAGAGAATAAATCTTACCAGAGCCCCCTATCGATGGTTGATAGTGCGTTGCGTAAATTATCGCGGTGGTGTAGAGTGCGTAAATGCACTAGAAGAGGACGATTTAGCAGTCCTCGGTGACACAGGCTCGCACTGCCACACAGTAACGGTTGGTACAACGCATCCTGGTTGTTGGATGCCGGTCGTAGCGGTCGAGGGTGGGTGGTTGTATTCGAATTGACAGAGATGGCAGGGGGTTGAGCGGTGCGATTCAATCGAGCGAATGTTACGGGTTTACGGTTGTATTTTGTTTCGAGTTCCGTTTTCAATTTTTGAGATTCACATTTTGGTTTTGGGTCGTTTGTTAGATTTTTTTTCGTTTTTGTCAATATGCAAAAAGTTATGAACGATCATCATTAATATTTTTTCAGAATAAGCCTTGTATACAAATTATTAATATACAACTCTAAACTTATATACAATAAACATAATAAAGACAGTAGCGTGATCGATGATCTTGATCAATACGTAGGCAGAAATATAATAATAGTTAATGGACAGTCGTGATTGTGCATACAGGACGTAAAAATGCATACTATAATGAAACAGTTATGAAGAAGCAATAATTATACACAACACGTGAAGAGAAGAGAGACACGACGTATAATATGCGGTGTCAAGTTGATTTGCTGATTCCGTAATTTCACATTACAGTATAAATTTCCACGATTCAATGTAATTGTATGAAAATTTATGGAGTGAGATAATTTTTTTGACTTTTTTTTTCGTAGAAGTGACGCGTCACTAGAAGAATACACGTTGAACATTCATTTTATTCCTTGCAATGGCAGAAAAAAAGAACACGCGGTTGAAGTTCACAGTAATAAGCTGATCAGAGTCACGCCTACGTCTTCAAATAATGCTGCGCTCGGAATCTGATTCAATATCTACTTTTGTGAGATAATTTGTTCAAAATTCCATCCTTACACAGGTTGAACATTCATTATTTTCAGTTTCACCGTAATCATGATCAAAAGTCACTGCTCAACTTTATCGAGATCCTCAGGTCGTTCACTCAAGCCACTTGTAGTATGAAGTTTTACTTTGTCTTCTTTTTACTGATTTCATTTTATTCTTCTGGTCTGCGTTCAGTTAGCAAATAACATTTGACTATGTAGGCGAATTTCTTACGTAGTATGAATAGATATTACTATTTAAAAAATGAACGTACAACTTCACGCATTCATTATACTTTTGCAGTCAAATTTTTCGGTCGGTGAGTAACACATGTGAATGGTAGGTAAATGCATACTGTGACATTCTCCCGACGAGATACGTATACAAAGTAACAACAGAGCATATACAGTATGAATTTCTTACGACAGTATGGTCCGTTGTTTATTACAGTTTAATGCGCTATAAGAACTTGCACATTATAGTCACATATAGATACACAGCGCTCAATTCTAATGTGACGAATGAAGCTGCGCTAGCACTGTGTCAGGTAGTCAATCGCTGTCTTTCAAAGATTTACCATGTTGGCATAACACTTAAAACTACTATTTTATACGTATATTATTCATTTACTACATTGCCTGTTCGAACCCTGTTCGGAAAATTTTATGTTTATTATGTTCGTGATAATAAATCGAAAGTACTGATACAATTAAAAATACCGCAGGCTCATACTAAAATTAAACCGATTCAGCTGCAACATACGACGCTTCTAAAAGGTAAGCATACACGACTCATTGTTTGTCCGAAATCTCAAATTCACTCATCAATGTAATTTGTAATAATATTTTGTTGATTGACAACTGTACATTCCCGTTACCGATCCTTCATTCACTTTTCCAAACAAAACAAATCTAAATAATTGAACAATCATCCTGATAAATATTTACATAATTTTTATTTTCATAGAACTAAATATAGTTTTGAGAATTTTGTTACAGCCTATGCACTACGTCTGAGATCAATTGTTGCTAGGGTGACCAACCGTTGTGAACGTTACCCCAACAATTTCGACAGTTGCTGCTGGCAGTCGTGTTCAATACCGACAGCTTTCGAAGTTTTGGACGTTACGTACATCGTGGTGAGCTGTCATCTAAATTTATGATAGTTGGTCGCCCTGGCAAACAACTCTTCACAGATTGTAACCCGTGCGCATTGAACTATAGACAATGATGGATTATTCTATCGTTAGCAATTCACACTGTATGTGTGCAAACAAAAAAATCTCCCCACGGAAATCGGTTGAGCGGATTGCTTCAATATTTCACAGACAGTATTACTGTGATGTTACACGTGATCCAGCCAATGCATTTTAAATCCGATTAGAGATTTTCAGTCCAATATCGGGATCCGAAAACCATGGAGAGAATAGCTAGTGACTATTCGATAATACCGTAATATGCGATCGCCGACAAAAATTGTTCAAGTTTGACGTGAATTACTTAGATGTGTGATGGAAAATTGATCGATAAACATTTTAAGATAAGACGAAGTAACAGAGAAAGAGAGCAAAAAATAGTGAGTGAAAAAGTTGGAAACGACACAATAACGAATAATATTTGGCAGGGTGGTTGGTCGGTCAGTCGATGGATCAAGAGCCACAGAAAGAAGAAGCGAGAGCGGAGAAGACGCAGGGGGAGAGGGAGGGAGAGAAAAAGAAATACCAAAAAGAGACGCCACGATAAAATGCAAGCAATGCATGTGATACGTATGATGTAATGCATTGCCACGTGACAAGTATAACAGGACATGTAGAAGATATCACGTAAACGATTATCCGATAAGAATGCGACGAAAATACAACGTAGAAAAAACGAACCGAAATAAAAACTCAAAATAATTAGTAAAACGAAGTAAGCATCAATAAAGCGGATGATCATGAAAATATTCATTTCTTACTGATTAAATTCATCATTCTATTATCAATACTCACGACTGCCTCGCCTTTTTTCCGATGACAGACTCATGGTTCGACCCAGCTCGCCCTTAACAGCTTTTAAAGATCTCAATATCTCATCTGGATCTCGCATTACCCTAGCACATGAACTGCGTCGGCGGTCCCGATTATAAACGACGGCTGGAACGTCAGCTTCACCAGTGCTACCACCTGGAATTAATAAGGGTATTGAAATGATTTCAAATAAATTTAAGTAGGGTCGATGTACCGATTTTGTGTCACCTTAGTATTAGTTGCGACAATGCCATACAGATAATAACAGATACAGTCAGAAAATAAATGGTACAGTCAGTTTACCGAGTAAAAGAGAGAGAATGTCAAGGTACTCCCATCTGTCCTCGTCTACCAAGCATACGCAGCGTGTCGTTGTGTAAAGGTAGAGCAGACATGAGCGGATCCACGTCACTTCGCTAAAAAAAAAACCGTCAAGTCACGGAACTTTGCGCCATTTAAAATATCCGTAGTACTATGTAAAAAAAAAAATACAATTTCAAGGATTTTGAATTTTTTTCAAAAATGGCCGAGTTCGAGCTATGTAAAGTTTTGTATACCACTGTTGCACTGCTATGTTTGAAAATTCATATCTCCGAAAGTATACATCGGAGCGGACTGATCCTGCAATCGTTCTGTTCGTAAAAAAATGCGCTTCGAAAAAAAAAAATTTATTTGGGAAAATTTTTTTTACCGTTTCTTTTTTTGATTTCGCTGCCATTTCCGCGGGACTAACAACAATTCATGGAGATAATTTTTTTCGGATACCTGTATCCTTCCTCTTTGATCCTAAAAAAAAAAAAATTGATGGAGAAGTTACCAGGGCCGGAGAAAAAAAATGAAACGTCTCGTCGCGCGTCACCGCGCGCGCCGATCCACGTCAGCGCTACTCCCGCGAATTCGGTGTGTTGCGTATATTATATACGATAAAGTGGAGTTCAATTTGATTTGATGCTCTTCCACTTACCCGGGCTATCCATTTTACGGAAATAGATATTAACCACCCTAGCCCTCAAGTATCCGTCCACTGGTCATCCTTTCTTGGAGTTAAACTGTATACCTGTTCTGAGAATTCCAGTACGGTTATGGTTCGTTGAGCATTCCTGTGCTGAAATTGGGTTTAATTCTATTTCACTCAGTTTGTGTTACATGACTGATAGATAATCTTGCAATATGTTGGCTCTGAAAAGGGCCGATATTTTCAGCGATGATTCGCAGGATAACGCTTAGTAGCCAACCTCTATTTGAAATTAATTCATAATTTTCGTCGAATCAAATTTTTCTGATGCGGAAAATAATTTTGTTTTGATGAGTTTATGAGATACTGGAATAACCGCATGTAATTTTAGAGTGCCACGAACTGTCAAGGCTTTATCGAATCGATTTTGTGAAATAGATTCTTCCGCTTGATATTCTGCAGACGTACAGTATGCAAAAGATATGCTCCGAAAATAAGAACCTGCCCAATTATACAGATCCAGCGGTGTTTGGATAGGATCGGAATTGCCAATCAGTTGTAAACTCGTACGCAAAGCTAATCTCTTAACAGTTCCACCAACACCATCACACGGCCATTTTCCATGTGATGTAGCAAAAAAATACCATTCGGCTTCGCATTGAAAGTCTTCGAAGTGATGTGTTATGTTTATGAAATTTCTTTTTTTTCTAATATTGGGAAGCTGCTCCATCGGAGAAATGAATTATTTTCTCTATAGGAATCGAATTTTGAAACTTCTCTCTGATAAAGTTGATCAACTTTTTTTGAAATAAATGAACCGCGACTGTATCATGTTTCAGATGCTCTGAAATTATCACAAAACTAAAGTGTCTCAACTGATCGTCGGCGTAAATTTTATGGTAAACCACGATTGGATGAATAGTCACCTGATTATTGGTCTAGTGAAACCCTTGCGTGGAATCTTGTACAACAAATGCATAATTCTCAGCGAAATCGCATACTACTAAAAATTCACCAACTCTGCAAATTTACAAACACCGATTTTTTTACCCGGATAACGATCACGGAATAATCGATACAATTCTCTCAAATTATTCAACATCAGATGCTTCTGAACAGATATTTTTTCACCATTTCTTTCAACGGTTATGCAGCTTCTTTGACCTGGAATTATGTGACTGACCTCCTCACTTCGATACATATACATATACACAACACACCGAGTTCGCGGAGTAGCGCTGACGTGGACCGGCGCGCGCAGTGACGCGCGACGAGACGTTTCATTTTTTTTCTCCAGCCCTGGCAACTTCTCCATCAATTTTTTTTTTTTAGGATTAAAGAGGAAGGATACAGGTATCCGAAAAAAATTATCTCCATGAATTGTTGTTAGTCCCGCGGAAATGGCAGCGAAATCAAAAAAAGAAACGGTAAAAAAATATTGAAAGAAATGTTTTTTTTTCAAATAAATTTTTTTTCATCAAAGCGCATTTTTTTACGAACAGAACGATTGCAGAATCAGTCCGCTCTGATGTATACTTTCGGAGATATGAATTTTCAAACATAGCAGTGCAACAGTGGTATACAAAACTTTACATAGCTCGAACTCGGCCATTTTTGAAAAAAATTCAAAATCCTTGAAATTGTATTTTTTTTTTTACATAGTACTACGGATATTTCAAATGGCGCAAAGATCCGTGACTTGACGGTTTTTTTTTGAGTGAAGTGACGTGGATCCGCTCACATACCTAATCGCGCGTTCACATGGTCGCGGCATAGCGCCATCAATCAAAGGATGGTCACATGCTACGCCACCATGGAGTAGAAGGGAGCCGCATCTTTAAAATAGAATATGGGTAACGGTATAGGTGGCGCTGTTGTCAACGAAGAACCGCGAACTTCCGGCCGAGTACGGCAGTACGCTGGCGCGTACATACCACGTGATACCATAGAGAAATATTCAATAAGTGACAAAGTTTAGAGTTCTGTTTTAAAACAGTTACTGAGTAGTGAGGGATAAGAATTGGTAGAACGTGCATCGCCTCAAGATGCACGACCGGTGATAAAAATCTGGTCAAAAAATAATAGAAAAAAAGGAGTCACAAATAAAAGACTGTTTAATGTACCAAAAGTAGGTTTTCAGGTTAAGAGCAAATAGTTCGGAGAAAATTTTAATGCAACTAATTGTGATGTATTTCTGTTTCAATAAGGATGCTCATAAGGATGGGTCAAAAAAACTGACTATTTTTTTTATACTTCATACTCTGAAAAATCGGTTGCTATACACCTCTAAAAAATACTCACCAAGTATGAACTCTTAATTTTGATAGGAAGGTCCTCCGCTTTATAGTTTTCCATTTGTTCCTCAGTATTAGAAACGAAAATTTATATTTCTCTATTAAATGTTCGTTAAAAAATATCTCTTCTTATATTCTTGTAGAAAATTGAAAGCTCTACAAAAAAGGCCTCGTATAATTTTTCCGTAAACCTCACCGTTTGAAAGATATCAAAGGTTTAAGTTTGATTATTTTGAGACGAATTTCTGTTTTGCTTATGAATTTTATAACTCAATAAAAAAAATTTTTTTTCAAATGCGCAGTCTATATTTTTGTAGGAAATTAACTGTTCTACAAAAATGGTTTCTTATGATTTGTCGATTAAATTAAGCGTTTCAAAGATATTCGTCGTCAAACTCCAATGGTTGCAAATTTTAACAGTTTTTGATTGATAATTCAGAAAATTTTAATACCATTGATAGTGGTGCCTATCCTGTAGGACTTCGGTTGGTGTGACTCGAAATTCAAATATCGTTGTGACCAGGTCGGTTTCTGAAACCAATCTGTTTCTATAGCCAGATGGTTATTGATGGTCGTGACATCTAAGAAATTGATACTATTGTTCAGCTTTGTCTCGATAGTGAATTGAAGGCGTGGATTATATTTGTTGAAAGTACTAAGTAAAACAGGAACAGAGTTCTCGGGAACTGCTGTGAGAATGTCGTCCCTGTATCTGTAGTAGAATGGTACCACAAAAGGTAATCTTTTTATACAATTTGATTCTCAATGATCCATCACGAAATTTGATAATACTGAAGAAAGTGGAAAAGCCATAGTTAAGCCAAGGGCTTGCGACAAAACTGTCTCGTTGAATCTAGAAATGGAAGCATTGAAACAGATCTGTAGTGCAGAAGTGAACTGATCCAGAGGGATTGTTGCTGTCGTTCAGTTGGTTCAACATCTTTGTTCTATAATCTTCTCTGGATATACAAACCGTGGTGTTACCCTTGTCAGCTTTTAAAAACGTAACCTCAGGGTGTGATTTCTTGGATTATTTAGTGTTCTTGGTAGATTCGTAGGAAAAGTAAGATTTAACTCTTGTATTGTGTTTGAAATTACAAATTTTGCCAGAAAAATCAATTCTGGCTTGATTGTAACTGCCGTGAGGAAGCACATGTATGTTGGATTCAAAATCCGCTATGAGGTTGGCAATAGGAATGGAATTATGTTTAGAAGGCTGTTATGTATAAAATAAGACGGTACCAAGCGTTATTCCATTTGCAATCGTTTATTTCGGAGCGGTGTTTAAATCGTTACTTCCGAAACGAGACTGGTCTTCCAGCTCGGGCGAGATCCACAGGTCATTGTAGTTTGCAAGAATATAGATATATAGCAAAGGCAAACCATGGACCTAAGCTTATAGCGGCCATAACATATTCCTGGATTGGAGTATTCGTTAAATTCACCACCCATTTATAATTATCTATTTTCTTAGGTTTGCGGATATTATTGTGAGTTAGAAGTTTCTCTAGATTTTTCCTATTGGATGATTTAATTCTTATAAATTCAATGTCGAGATGTTTGTTTTGAGACTCAAAGAATCTCAAAGCGATTTCCTCAGGCAGGAATTTCTTAATATACTTTGTTAAATTCAAAAGTAATTTCTATAACTTAATGACCGTCGCATGGGTGTCGCTAATTTCTAGGTTTAAGACACTGCGTTGGAATTTGTACAAGGTGGACCTAAATTTTTGTTTGTATACTTGGATGAATTGAAATCTAGCCTATCAGGTCAATTTTTTGAGAACTTCAGAAAATTGGGAAGAAGGTCATGTTTCCTTAAAATACTAATCTCTACGTGAAGATGACCATCTTTTATGGTATGATTTGGTATAGTACATATATGGGCCAATCCACCAATTATCAACGAATGATCTGGACGTGAGAAAATTGATCTGTCTGCAAATTGATCTGTCTGAAAATTTAATCTCTCTTAGTGTGTACTGAGATTGCAAACTTCAGCAAGTTTTAACTTTCTAGGACTTACCGTTCGCGAGAAATGTCACATCAAAGTTCATCATTTCGACCTAGCTCAAGTTTAAACGCGAATTATTTTATTATTACGGGCATGAAAAATTACGAAAAATATGTGTCTGATATAAGACTCACTTTTCCGGACATATTATTCATTTCTGGATAACTTCTCAAAATCAACTTCAAAAACACTCTTTTAGGCAAAAATCCACTTTTTCTCATTCGCCTCCAGACTGTATCTTCCTTTTGAGTTTTTCATGTGAGAGCTGAGATTTTTTCAGTCAGAATCACAAATTTTCAGAGTGAGATGGCCATGGGATCCTACGTGAGACACGTTTAATTGATAAAAGTCTGTTAATAATACACTCCTTTTACAATTTAACGGAATATTTTTATTTCTTTGAATTGTTCACTGCTAGAGAGAGTCTTAACCCATTGGATCACACGGGCTTCAGTGAACCCCAGGCAAACTTTGTGGATATTTTACGTCCAGAACAACTTTTTTTTTACATTATTATTTAGCAAGTATAAACATACCATTGCCATTTCAAGAGATTCAACAAAATTCGTAACTTCCAACTTCCAAGATGAATATACTTTTTTGAAAATTCATTAAGGCTCTATTTTTCAATTGAAAATATATTGCTTCACGAGTGAAATGCCGTATGTTTTAACGATATTGCGAAAATTGAAATCTCAGTGAATTTTTTTGTAAAAAAATTTCAATTTCGTGACTTTGTCTTTTTTATCAATTTTTTTAATAATACACAATCTCAAACAGAAAACAACTATAGAATCATTCGGAAGAAATTTTAAATTGGAGTTTGGCGCAAGATTCAAGTCAATACGTCAAATAGAATGCAAATAGGATCCGTTTTTCTGCACGGGGTCCACTGGACCCCGTGTGACCGTAGGATTGTTACTGGGAGACGTGAATGCAATGGGTTGAATACCAAAGTTGTCATCGGAAAAATAAAAATATTCCTTTGAATTTGAAAAAGAGCGTATTAATAACAGACTGTTATCAATTTAATGTGTCTTACGTAAGATCTCATGGCTATCCCACTATGAAAATTTGGCTTACTTGCTAAAAAAAATCTCAGTTCTCACATGAAAAACTCAAATATAAGATAAATATTGGCGGCGCATAAGAAAAAGCAGTTGGCTGCGTAAAAATGTGTTTTTGAGGTTGATTTTAAATAGTTATCTAAAAATGAATAATGTTTTCGGAAAGGTGAGCGATTTTCACATATGATACATATTTTTTTCAACTTTTTTATTCCGGTAACGATACGAAAATAATTCGCGCTTAAACCTCGATTAGGTCAAAATGATAAACTTTGATGTGGCATTTCTGGCGAACAGTAAGTCCTAAAAGGTTAAAGCTTGGTAAAGTTTCCAATCTTAGTACACACTAAAAGAGAATAAATTTTCAAGAAAGTGAATTTTATGACGCCTAGATCATTCGTTGATAATTGATGGATTGGGCCCATGTATAGTTTTAAATTTCGTAGTATCTATAGAAGACCATTACAGCTTGATGAGTTTTCTATTCGACTCAATAGAAAACCATGATCAGTGGCAGCCTAGGCCTTTCTCCTTCCCTTTCTTATTCGGCCTTTGTACAAGAGCACTCGAGGCTGAAAATTCTCTACTTCTCCCTTCACCCGAAAAATCAGAAAATGCTAAAATTCTACCGTTTAGCACATTCCTGTCCGGCGATTTGAAAGCACATCAATCACCTACGGATACTGCGTTCTTCGTCCCCTCAGTTGGATGACGTGCGGTATCACGTGCATTATCATGTGCAGATGCTAACGTTCTTATTGACGCCTTCACTCTGTGTAGACGGTCACTGCTGAGTGAGTTGGTCCCGGAACTGAGCATCCAGCATAATGTTGATTTTTTAATATCGACTTATTACCAGTACCATCTGCCACTTGCACGAAGGGAATATTTGCGGGAAGATCAGCCGTAAAAAATTTATCATTTAATATTTTGAGGGTCAATTCATCTGATGAAATAATACACGTGCCCTTACATATTATATCATCATCCACGATGGTATTGTTGTTTCCTAGATTGGTTCTGATAAGTATATCTTCATACGATATTGCTTTATCTCGGATGCGGTTATCCAGATAGTTGGTTAATACACTTTCAGCTTCTATATCGCTTTCATTATTATCATCTTTGGGTAGTTCTGAAGGTAGCTCTTTGGAAATAGATAGAATTAGAGAAAAAATCTCGGAAATTTTGACCACCTGCATATTCAGCCCCTCAGCCGTGTGTAAAGCATGTTCCTGTGCGATCGGCCGTTCAATTTCCTCGTCATTATGTGAATAGGAAGTTGTCTCATCACTCAAATTCCCAGGTCCAGTCTCCAATACGGTCGCTCTCTTATTATTAGGAAGGCCGTAAGTATTGTCCGGTGTTTGAGACACATCTTTTTGTAAAATTTTCCGCCAAACGTGGTGCAGAAACTCCAGCATGCTGGAGTTGATGATTTTAGAATAGGTCGATGTCATCGAACGTGCTGAATGGAAAAAAGACTCGCATGGCTGGCTACTCCATAACCATGGCTTCAACAATTGTTAATTATCAGTTTTTCGTAGGTATTTGACCATTTGGATAAGAGAATGCGCAAACAGCTCGAGACACGTGTATGTGTTTACCGTAATGAAATTCGCAGTTGCCGAATACCTGGTATCTTGGTGCCATTGCATCCAAGACCTCATAAAAAATACACACTGCCAGATATTCTATATCTGTAGTAGTGGAGTTATTTGGCGATCCGTGAAGGAACCCACAGACAGCCGGGACGTTTCAAGATATGTGACAGCAACCTTTGCTTCGACCACACTTTTCGTCAGTAATTGGGTGACTCGTTTATCCCACATCTTCTCCATCGCTTGGAAATTCATCTTGTCCTTTGGTCCGAGATCCGAAGGGGCGAACATATGTTAATCCTAGCTCACCTGTGCTATGAGAAACTTGAGGTAACGTGGGGATACCAAATACTACCCCATTGGTAATACAATAGATGATTTCAAAAGTCAAGTTCTGAATTTCGTAGCAATGTGAATATGGTTTTGGACAAAACTTGGAATTCCGCTAGGATTACCCAGGAACCAATAATCTCAGTGTGGCCCATCCCTCGGGATCTCAGCTGTGTTCATGTCCATCGTAGTAGCGAATGCACGGCATTTCATTGCTTAAAGTAATTTTGAATCTCCGTCAGAGGAAGAGCCAAGAATTTGGATATTTAACTTGCAAGCTTTTTTTATCATGCAGTCCCATTTGTTGATGACATCTTTGCACTTAAATTTATCATCAGTACCATACAATGATAAGTCGAATAGTGGGGGCATTGTTAACGAGGGGCTGAGCCATGATACATTACTATCCGCAGTTTCATGCTTATAATAATCCTGTATCACGACGAGACACTCCATCCGAGTTCAGTGGCAACATGAGTCCAACAAGCAGATTAGTCACAGGATCATACCAAACTTTTCCTATGATTCTCATGGCGTTCTCCAATATCCAAACTTGAAGAGAATATTGCCGCGGTACCAAAAATGCTTCCAATTCAGAAAATCGAAATTGAAAATCCTACGTTACGGAGCTGGTGGAAGCACTTATAATGTGTTAGACTACGTTATAGATGGTAACGCACCACTCAAATTTCCGTACGAAATCTCATACATTTTGCACCCTTCGAGTAAAAATAGATATGCTACAAATTTCTTACGCGTGTCAGCATCTTTACGACACTGCTCACTCCCTTTTTTTTTTGCCTGCATTTGTCTTAGCAGTATGCGTGAAGCGTGAAGGAAATTAATTCCAGGACGACTGGCATCATTGCTAGCTGTGTCTTTCTTCGCTTCCATGTGACATTTCAAATTTTCTCTAAGCATAGCATTTTCGATTAGCACTTTAATCTGGTTCCAAATAGGAAAATAATATGTAATATTTGGTGTACGGACGGCAGATCTGTTTAATTCTCTCTTTCTTCTCTCGACTCTGCTATACTGCTTCAACTTCCACTTCCCCTCTAAACAAGGTCTGTTCTTCTTTCGGACGGTGGCTCCAGACCCCAATAGCACCTTCGCGTTCGAAAATTCTTTACTGGAATCTCAGGTGTGATATCGTTTTGAGAAACTTCTTCTAAAATTGTATGTTCATCTTCCATCCGTCTTAGCTTAGAAGTTTTGAAACGAATTGGTATATCATCGTCGGATTCATTGAAAGACATAGACAGCAACTGACGTGATTCAGAAGGCCCGGAACTCAACGCCATAGGATCGTCTTCCATTTCCTAATTGGATTGGTTGGTAGAATTTCCCTCGCAACTTTCCTTGAAACTTACACTGTGGGCGTCAGGCTGCTGAAACATGTCTACCATTCGTTTTTCACCAGTTTTCGGTATTCACTGGGATATCAACTTCGTCTTTTTCCGTACATGTGCTTTAGTGTGTAGGTGGAAACTTGACGTGGACCCTTTGTTTTGCACTTTAAACAGACTTACTGAAGCGATGCAGGGAGGAAATCCGAATTTACATTTGATACCGACCTTGTATTGGTTTTCCTCGTCCAACGTGACATTTACATCCAAACATATATCTATCATCATCAGGTCGCTATCATCAGAATTCTGTCGCAGCCAATGTAACAAAATTTTGGTGAGCTATCGCGTTTTTGTGGCAATGCAGGCGCTTTGTGCGGCTTGAATGATCTTGTTTTCTTCCCTAGGAACGTCTTACTTCCTAGTACCCGTGGATGGCGTTTTCGCGGGATTTGTCTTCGATACCTTATTCTTTTCCGATCGGAAGAAGTCTATAACGCCTGTCAGAAAAGCCTTATGCCCAGATGAAAATTGAAATATTTATGAATGTAATCAAGTCGCTTTCTTCTGGGATCAAGGAAGCAATGGTCATACGTGTGATGTTCTCCATTTCTGTGAAATTTTCGGTTTTGAAACCACGTAAGATCAATTCGTTATCAAATCCCATCAAAGCTACATTTTTATGCAGGCGAATTCATGTTTGTAAATACAAGCAGGAATATTCGCGGTAATAGTTGAAGTTGACAAGTCGCTGATAAATTTTGTAGCCTGCATTACTGTACACGAAGATGAACCCCTGACCCTCATTATTGAATCAAGTACCAAATTTAGATTTCGAATGATTATGATATTATTTTCGGGCTTTGGACATAATATTCAGTTGATGTCATATTCGGTAACAGCCGAACATCGTATTCTAACCTCGATTCAAACCCCGAATTTCACGTACAATCTAATTGCAGATTTTACTTCAAAACACTCCCAGAGGAATTCGATAGCTGAACATCAAACATACAAGAATAGTAATCATACCTGATGAGCGTCAGATATGGCGCCTTCAGCTGCCATTTTGAATCAGGGTTCAAATTTAGGTTTTTTTGATAATAGATATGAAAACTGACTACCTCAAGTATGGAATATGTAGCTCGCGAGGTAGCTCGACAACGTCGTCAGCAACGCTCGTACCGACACCATGGTGAATTGGCTTTACAATGGCGCCACCTTAATTTTGGTCAAGTAAACATTGCAGTTTGCCATCCGATTACAAGTGATTACTAAAGATTACTGTAGATTACAGGAGATTACAAGTGATTACTAAGATTTTCAAAATACCAGGTGATTACTTAAGATTACAAGTGACTACACATTCCATGTACACCAGATTACAGGAGTGGTTAACTCCTTACTTGCAACACATGCGTAAATGCGTATGCAAATAAGGATAGATGAGGGTTCCTCAACTTTCTCTCTCTCTTCATCGGCACGACCTTACCACTTATTCTAACCCCTGTGTTTTGCCCACTCTATCTGCCATGATTTCTATGGATTACATTCACTATTTGCGATCTGAGGTTATGTCTACAAATGGTACAGAGCTACTTTTATTTATGAAAACACAATGTTTTGAACTATAAAATCTACTATGAATTAAGAACTTTCATCTAAAATTTGGTAAAGGCCGAACTTTTTTCGTGATTTAAGTAACTAAAGAAATTCAAAGTGAAATAATTGAATACTTAATTTTATGAAGATGGCCACTCATAGGACTGTGACTGAACATATATTTATAGAATTACAATGACTTACATGAATTCAAGGAAACTCACAATACGAACTCAGATGACTTAAAGTTACTTTAAACGACTTCAAGTAATTTCAAAAAAAAATTTCAAAGACCTTGTGCCAGCGCTAACAATGAGTGCTGATTAGCTGGATCTCAGTGTAGTTACTCGTGCAGCTGAGCAGAAACAATTTTCAAGTGAAGGAGCTATGAAATAAAAACTAAACAAGTGCAACTAATTGTAGGGTCAATCAATTGGTATTTGATCTAAACAATGTTCTCTGAATACGAAGGCACAAAAAGCGGATACATTTTCTCGGGAAAATCTCATTTTCAACAACTTTGCAAGCCTAGAATACTATTCTCTATTAATTCAGATAAAAAAACTATGTTATACAAATAATTTTAATCAATCGTGGCTAATTTTATCTATAATTGAATTACCTTCAAAACGGTTGAATTTGAATTTTTACTTAGATCTTCAATGATCAACAAACGACTCGTTTTGAATAGATACAAGTTGTGATGTGTATGTAAATATCCCCATACAGAAAATATGCCTACTTTACAAATCTCGAATATGCTAGTAAATTAATATGATAATTGAAACCCATAGAAGCTTATCGGAGCACCTAGAATAGGCAGAATACTCTGGAATCTAATTGAATGTCACAGAACTGATAGAAGGTCGTAGAAGCCTCCAGACGGCAATCGCTCTTCGCGACGCACGTCTTCTTCAATAACCCATATCTATTATTTGCAACAATAAGTAAATTATAAATAATATCTGTAAAACAATAACACCAAGATAAATGTTAAGATTAAGCAATGCAGTATTATAGTTTAAGCTGTGATTAAATATACGCGCCAAGGCGTGCACTGGTGGGCGACACCTATATATTAAATATTATACTAATGCTGTCGGTTTCCGTTTTACTCTCGCACTTCCGTCCTAGTTAACAACCTAAAAACATGTACTTCTGACACCTTTCATTTCTAAAATATAAAATCCGTTTGTAAAAAAGCTAATCACGTTTATTTTGTGTAAATATAACCTACATCCTGCAACAGGTTATGGGCCTAGGCTCGTTAAAGGTTATATTTCTGTACTTTTCTTCTGTATAAATCCGAAATTAATAAAAGTTATTTTGAGGTTAGTCTGGCCGCGTGCAAGAGCAGCTAACCAATATGGACAACGAAACAGTGAAAGTTACCAAACTGAAAGGACTTGAAAATTGGTCTACCTGGAAATTTCAAATTTCTATTTTGTTAAAAGCACAAGGAGCTTATGAGTTGATAACTAAAGCAAGACCACAAACAGCCGCTGACCAAGCCGCACCACTGGCTTCATGGAACAAAACTGATATCGCAGCGCAGAAAATCATCGCATCAACTGTGGAAGATAGTCAACTGTTACATCTGATGAATTGCAAATTTTCGTATGATATGTGGGACAAGCTGCATAACATCTATGAACAGAAAAATCAAACTGGAATACATATGCTACAACAGAGATGGTACCAAACATTGAAGATATCTACTGACAGCATAGCTGCGCATATTGCCAAAATAGAAGACTTGGCACACAAACTTAGAGCTCTCGGTGAAGATATGTCGGATTCCATGGTTATCACAAAAATACTGATGACTCTCCCTGTTACGTATAACCATTTCATCACCGCCTGGGAATCGACTTCGGAACCTCAACGCACTCTTGGAAATCTGACGGAGCGACTGCTAGCTGAGGAAATGAGGTTAGGCAATCAAGAGGATAAAAACAACGAGGCTCTAGCTGCATTAAATATATCAAACAGGTCTAAGAAACGCAACTCTGAACATTCGAAAGCTACCAAACAAAATCACAGTTAGGGTTCTTCGAATACAAATCGCAAACCAGGTATGTGCAATTACTGCAAAAAACCAGGACACTGGAAAGCAGATTGCTATAGATTAAAAAGAGTAAATGAGATGAATAAAAATGTTGAATCAGACAAAGTAACGAACGAAGCTCTTTTAGAAATGTCTGCATTGTCTGCAGATTCGAAAAATTCTAGACAAAATGCGTGGTACATTGATTCCGGGGCTACTGACCACATGTGTAGTCACAGAAACTGGTTTGACGAATTTGAAGTTTTTCAGGTACCTAGATTGATTAAACTAGGAAGTGGCTCAACCATACAAGCAACTGGACAAGGAAAAATAAACGTTCTTGCTACGCTGGAACCTCAAACATCTGGCCAAAGTAATATTTGTCCCTGAGCTGAAATATAATTTATTTTCAACTGGAGCAGCTCTTGACAAGGGAATGGAACAAGTGTCACAGGCGGATGGCTGCAAATTCACACGTTCAGAAAGAATTGAAGTGATCGGAGTACGTCGAAACAAATTGTACGAGGCACTACTGAAGGTTAGAATCCCAGAACACACATCGAAAGCACATTCAGAAGCCTTGACTAATATTGCTGGACCTTCTGACCTACAAATTTGGCATGAAAGATTGGCACACCAAGACAAGAGACACGTACAAAAATTTCTGGAGCAGAATCGTATTAAGGTTAGTGCCACTGAAGACTTTAAATGCAAAGGGTGTATTCTAGGGAAAATGCATAGGAAACCCTTTCCAAAATCTGATAATAAGGACAACAAGACATCACAGCCTGGAGAACTAATACACGCTGACGTTTGCGGACCGGTGCCTGAAAATTCCATTGGCGGTTCCAGATACTTTCTATTATGCAAAGATGACTATTCGCGCCACAAAACTGTCTACATGATCAAGAATAAGAGCGAGGTGAGTGATTACCTTTTGAAATACATCAAGAAAGTCAAAAATAAGACAGGAAATTTAGTAAAATGCATCAGAACTGATAATGGTCTGGAGTTCATTAATAATGACGTCAAAAGAATTACAGACAAGTATGGAATAAAACATCAGAGAACTGTTGCATATTCTCCTGAGCAAAATGGAATTGCTGAAAGAGAGAACAGGACGATCATGGAAGCTGTTCGCTCTATGCTATATGAAAACAACCTACCGAAGAAATTATGGGCAGAAGCTGCCAACACTGCTGTCTACGTGATGAACAGAACTGCAAAAAGTAAAGTTCCAGGAAGAACACCACAAGATGTCTGGTCAGGAAAACAAAACAAAATTGAAAGACTGATAATCTTTGGAGCCAAAGCCTACGTACATATTCCGAAACAAAAAAAAAAAAAATTGGATAGCAAGGCTGAAGAGGGAAGATTCATAGGCTACGGCGAGGACGTTAAGGGATTTAGAATCTGGTACCCTTCAACGAATATAGTAAAATACGCCAGAGATGTGATATTTATAGAAACCAAAGATGACTTACCTGCAAACAAGAAGACTGAAAAAGATGAAGAAGCTACTCTAGAAATAATACGAGATAGAGAACAAATCGATAATGTATCGGAGCATGACGATTCAGAAAGTGAGGCAAATACGCCGAATGACTCAATCTCATCAGACTATACTGAAAACGATGGAGCAGAAGGAGATTCAGAAGACGGGTCAGAAGACGTTTTTGAAGATCCAATTGGAGACGTAGCTCGAGATGAACCGCAAAGACAATTGAGGAACAGGGATACCATACGAAGACCAAGCAGATATGACGGTTTTCTGGACATCGACAATCTATTCCTTACACTAGATGGAGAACCTCAATCGTATCAAGAAGCTATCTCGAGACCAGATTCTGAAAAATGGATTCAAGCTATAAAAGAAGAAATAGAATCCGTGAAGAAAAATAAAGTCTGGACACTTGAATCGACCCAAAATGAAAAGGATGTGATCGACTGTCGTTGGGTTTTTAAAATAAAGAGACGACCAGACGGGCACGTCGACAGATACAAGGCAAGACTGGTAGCAAAAGGATATGAACAAAAACACGGAGTGAATTATCAAGAAACATTCAGTCCTGTAGTCAAATTTGATTCACTCAGGATGATCCTAGCTATCACAGCAGCAGAAGATATGAAGCTGACTCAATTCGACGTCAAAACTGCCTTCCTATACGGAAACTTGGAAGAAAACACACTGATGAAACAACCGGAGGGCTGCGATGATGGAACGGGCCGTATATGCAAATTAAAGAAGAGTTTATATGGTCTTAAGCAAGCATCAAGATGCTGGAATGAACGATTTACAAAATTCCTCAAAGACAATAATTTTAATGAGACTCATTCTGATCCTTGCGTCTTCATAAACAACGAGAAGGGAATTTTAACAATACTTGCCATCTATATCGATGGTGGATTATTAGCAACCAAAGACAAAAAATTAGCCAAAGAATTACTCCAAAAACTAGGTAAAGAATTTGATATAGTACTAAGTAATGCAGAGTTTTTCTTAGGATTTCAGATTGACAAACAGGTTGACGGATCTATAATAATACACCAGACAAGCTACGCCAATCAGTTGTTAAACAGATTCAATATGAAGGATGCACATCCAGTCTCGATTCCGGCTGACAAAAATCATGATCTCAATCCAAATCTGTATCCAAACAGTCAATTAGTTCAAGGAGTACCTTACAGAGAAGCAGTAGGGAGCTTAATGTACTTAGCCGTCGGAACAAGACCTGATTTAGCGTATGCATCAAGTACCGTGAGTCAATTTTTATCCAATCCACTTAAAATTCACTGGGAAGCTGTAAAGCGAATATTAAAATATCTAAAAGGAACTACTGACTATGGTATAAAATCTGTTAAACAGAAAGATTTAGTTTTAGTAGGTTACAGTGATTCTGACTACGCAGGCGACTCGATGAATAGGAGATCGACTAGCGGTTATATCTATAAGGTTGGCAAAAGTCCAATAGCTTGGAATACTAAAAGGCAATCGATAGTGGCTTTGTCAACCACAGAGGCTCAATTTATCGCAGCAGCGCATGCAATCAAGGAAATGATCTGGTTAAATCGTCTTAAAGGAGAAATGTTGGGTGAGAATAAACAAAAACCAAGATTACTCATGGATAATCAAAGTGCAATACGTCTTTTAAAGAACCCAGAGTTTCACAAACGTAGTAAACACATCGATATCAAGTATCATTTCGCTAGAGAAAAATATCAGAAGAATTTATTTGATTTAGAGTATGTAAAGAGTTCAGATCAAGAAGCCGATGTGTTCACAAAGCCTCTACCTAGAGAACAATTTTGGAATCTCTGTAACAAAATAGGATTAAGTAAAATAGAATAAGATAAAACATGTAAAGAGAGGAATAATACTCATTGAGAAGGAGTGTTAAAATTAAGCAATGCAGTATTATAGTTTAAGCTGTGATTAAATATACGCGCCAAGGCGTGCACTGGTGGGCTACACCTATATATTAAATATTATACTAATGCTGTCGGTTTCCGTTTTACTCTCGCACTTCCGTTCTAGTTAACAACCTAAAAACATGTACTTTTGACACCTTTCATTTCTAAAATATAAAATCCGTTTGTAAAAAAGCTAATCACGTTTATTTTGTGTAAATATAACCTACATCCTGCAACAATAAATAAAAAGCAAAATCCGAACCGCATCAATTAGTTAAAATCCAGATATCAATTGTATCATAAAGGACCATTAGAATGCAATAGAACTTTCCAGATACACATATACACAAATTCAAGAGATCCAAAAATCTGTGGGATGCACTATATAAGCGAGGTAGTCCAGAACTCCTCAGTTCATTACCGCATAATCTCTATCCGCGAAAAGTCAATCAAGTAAGAAATCCTCCTCCTAAATTTGTGAAGTGATATAATAATAATAATTAACTTAGAATATTTGCATAAAATTGATAGAAACAACTTATAGTAAATTAATAAACTCAAGTAAAAGAACAAAGTGTCCATTCTGTTGATTAGTCTAATTGTAAGACTGATTAACAATTCCTTATTTTCTTTATTTTCGTTTTTTTTTTATCTTCGATGATTTTCTTGAACGTGAATGCATACAGCAATTTCCTTTTGATCTGTGTGAAATAAATGCTAAGTGACATATACAATTTTCAAAAAGACAAGTGTAAGTGTCAGTGTGTCAGTGCGCCCTTTCCTTACAAGTCCAATACAATTACTAACCCACCTACAAGAGCTGACGGTGACACAATCGTCGGCAGTGTCTTCTTCATGCAAAGTCAGCACTCGTCCAGCGATCTGTGCTACCTAAGCATATGGCACAGAGTAATTGCTCATCTGAACATCCAATACGTGATCAGCAGTTACTAGCAATTCTCGTAAGCAGATGCGTATTCTCATCTGGCAATTTTATTGCAAGATTGCAGTTCGTTGACATACGGCAATTGACAATAACATATCTGCGCACTCGTCTTCACTTCCCTACTCAAGGCGAGGACTGGAAGTCGTAAGACGGAGCCAGAAATCGACAAGACATCGCACCCGCTTTGCACGCGTCTTGTGGATTATGAATAATCGTTAGCTAGGCCATACGCGTTTCGGGAATCTGAGGCCCCACTCACGTACACTAGCACGAGGATACACGCGATAATTCGGCAGTGTACACGCGTACGGGTGCGACGATACGTAAACAAGACACAACGATACGCGATCGGTATCCATGAATGTAAATCCGAGATAATTACCCTTTTTACTCGCGGGTCCAAGACGTGAACTCACGAGTACATTTGAAATCAATTAAAACTAAATATAAAGATGTTCTATAAGGACCGTCACAAAGTTGTATACATTAAACTGATGTTCCATTTGCAAAAATACTCATGTTAGCAAAAATACATTATAGATGACTTGCGCAGAGTTCGCTTACCAATAAAATGAGCTATCATTCAAGGAAATTGAAAAACTGAATTGGGATGTAAAAAGTACTGTGTCATAATATAAGATGTTTCACGAGGCGGGTGTCCCAAGTCCATCATAGGGGACACGTTTCTTGTTAGATTATTAATCAGTGGACTGTATTGATGAGCATCTATGGTTTTTAACATTTGTCTATACCAAGTGTAAAATAATCTCTCTATATCTATAAAAAGATCTTGGAGATACGTGAAGTTAGCGTTTTTAAGACGTTTTTCGGAAAACGCATGAAATTAGCGTTTTGAGGACGTTTATCATAAGACACATGAAGTTGACTGCTTATAGCTGTGTATTACTATAGACCTGAAGCGGGCACAGAATCTTTAATCGTGGTCCAGGTCGCCGGGACAATGTTTTTCGTCATCCGGGACCAGCATCCCGTAGTATTCGTGGTACAGGTCGACGAGAAGATGACTTCCGTCGTACAGATGGACGGAACGATGTTTTTGAAACACAGAAAGTGACTGTCGCAACCTAAAGGTAAGAATAAGTCCGACGCATAAATGAGGCGCGAAGCACCGAATTCAAGTTGATGATTTTAAATTACAGCTGCTTCACTTTTTCCAGTTCAGTGACTTTTTGACTGGACTGTACACATGAAATATTCGAAATGAGACTCTACCAAGATTCTGGGTACTGAAAAAACTGCCTATGGCAACAAAGACTTACGTTTACTGTCAGTCCCTCCTTGACTCTGGAAGCTGCTTCTCCGGCTACCTGGAAGCGATCTGCTGTAGTCTTTGTTTAGTTCGTAAGGCTCGACTTCGAGCTGTTCAGACTGGCTTGATCCCCTTCTTGAATTGGCTTGCCAGGCGTGATCAGGATGAAGAAAACACGGTTCAGGGCTTCCGTTCTCACTCTGCGTGTCATCGCTGATACTCCTTTCTCGGAAATCAGTTCTTCTCAACAGTCTTTGAGCAATTTCAGTAGACAAGGAACCACGCGGTGAACAGTGTGGCGATTTACCAAAACGCAAGCCACGTGGATCCTCCAGACGGTACCTGTACATGAGTATTTTTAGAAAATAATTCCCCATTCGTTAAATTCGCTAGTGAGAAATTATATAAACCGGTCGTGATCTGTTCTTAAAGGGTACCTTGGTTAAGAAGGGCCAAAGGACCCTGTTTCGAAATTTTCAAACTATTCGGTCAGTAGAATTTCTAAGGACATAAAAACATGTGTCCAGCAGTTTATAACTCAATAACTACCTCCACCCATTCCGGGGGTACAAAAATGACATTTTATGCATTCGATTTTTTATCTCAAGAGTGGAGTCACGGATCTTCATGAAAAAAATGGTGGGTACTCGTTACTGAAAGACTTCTTACTTAAATTAATCGCACAAAGAACCACTCCCAAAGTCCCGAAAAAATTTATAAAAGTTAAAAATCGTTATATTTCGAAAGTTAATCGGTGACGTAAAAACTTCCTTCTTGTCATTTCATTGGTTTAGATGTATATTACCTGCACGAAGTATTTCAGATTTTCGCGAGGGGTCCACCACGTCAAAATGACGATTTTTGCGCTTTTTGCCATTCTTTTACTATTTTCCACCATGTTTTGATAAACAGTTATCTGAATAGGTATAGAATATCGACATTTACCTTTTAAATACTACTTTACCTAATACCTTAAAACGCCGTCCGGTATATAAAAGCTTTAGGTTGACCAAGTGCTTTGGGTTCGAGCTAAAAATAATAAGTCGTAGCAAATTTTTTTTTTTTTTAGTTCCTCAACAAGTCGTAATCAGTTTTTCCGAATAAAATATAACACTGGTAACAATTATGATCATAATATATGGGATTCAAAGAAGGTTTTGTTCTTGTAGGAATGCCGTTCGTGATTGCATATCATCACGAAATGTGTTACTAATGGCAATTAGCAGTCACTGTTTTAAACAAATATGTGAACGAAGTTGTTTTATGCTCGCATCCATGACTGTGTAGATATACTTATCAGCTGAACAATGAGACTAATATGTCATTGTTTTTAGACCATTTTCACAGCTACAACAGTACCCTTTGATTGCGTCGATACCAAAATCATTCTCGTCGTAACGTATGTTTTTGATTGATATGCCCTGATGTTATTTTAAGTCTTATGATTCCAGGTTCTTGCTCCAGATAACTCCATCAAAGCGAATGAAAGCATTTCTCCTAGATAGGATATAGTCTGGAAAAGGTAATAGCATCCAGTGACGAGGACAAGATATCATCTCCACTGTAAACGTTTAGTTGCAAGGAATATTTACAGAATTATGGATCGGATTATGAAACAATGTTTTTCACGTATTTTCCCAAACAATGCCCGCCAATTGTCATTAGTAACATATTCCGTAATGATATGCAGTCATCAATGACTTTCCTAACAGAATAAAACTTTGTTTCATTCCCATATATTATCATAATTATCGCCAATACTGTATTTTATGCAAAAAATTCATCTTTGATTTGTCAATGAACTATAAAAACAGAATCAGTTCATTTTACGACTGATTATTTTTAGCCCTAAAACAGAACATTTCATCACCGCAAAGCTCTCATATACAGGGAGGCGAGGCTGCATATTAGGTATAATGATATTTTGAAGACTATTCTCGATATTTCATAGCTATTCAGACTACTTTTTCTCAAGACATGGTCGAAAATAGTGGAATAATGCCAGTAATTATTTAAATGAACATAAAATTTATCTTTCAAAATTTTATGACGATGGACTAATAATTAGAACATAATTGGTCCTAGCCCCTTGCAGATTTATAACCCCATACAGATTTGAAACGAAAAAAGTGGGGTACATGCAATTGATAATTCATACATGAATAGTTCAGATTTGTCAGTAACAGTTTTATTGCACTGCAAATGACATGAATTGTTCTGTGAATATTGTCAACTGCAGCTATTCTCTGCAGTCTTGACTATATTATCTATCGCATGCACCCCATGTTTTTCATTTCAAATTTGCATCGGGCTAAGAGAAATTATTTTGTACCTTTATTATGTCCGTGTCAAGAAAGATTTAAATAAAAAATTTATAATTATTTTCTGATCTAGTCTTGTGTGTGTAAATCTTTGAAATCGATTTTAAATATCTTGCTGAGAGCATAATAGAGACATGTCGCAAATTTCGGGTTTATTTCAGTTTCTTTTTAACTGATCCTGGTTGAAATCCCAGTCCGAATATGCGATTTTTTTTTCTCAAATTTTTCAGACAACCCAATGATATTGCATTGTCATTCAGTTCTGACCTATGTTTACAGTTTCAAGTCTCTAGTTCATCAGGAAGTTAGTTTCAAATTGATTGCTAAATTTGTACCGAACAGATACCGACAAACACAGACAAAGAAACAGACAGGAAGACGAAAAAGCGAGTTAATAAAAACATTCTGAGAAATTACAAGAACCGTCGCTTTCACATGTGTGAACTTAGCATCTCATTTGTCAGCATCTCATAATATCACATCAGTTCTTATGGCATCCTATATAGTTCAAGAGTTCCTGATAGTTTATAATAATAGTTCTGTTGAATTTATCTCTGAAACAGCATGAAAAAGTGAGATGCTAATGACCGGAAGTTAGCATCCCAATATAGCACAAAAAAAAATCAAACAAAAATTCGATAGATCGATAGGTGAGTTCCGTACTCTAAACTATGTGAATCCCTTATTTTTAAGAATATTTCTCTGGTCCAAGTACGTATCAATCTCTCAGGTACGTACTCTCTCTCGGAAAATAGTATTGCTCTAGCATAAGTTCAGAAATGTTTTTACGATTCTGAGGGTGTAAAAAGTTCATTTGCACAATCACAACAATAGCTCAGACCATTACCATAACTCAATGATTATAAACAATTTTGAAACAAAAATCTGGATAATCGTGAGATGCTACTGCCTGAGTTCTGCACTTCATAGAGATTTTACACGATAGTTATAGTACTCCTACAAAAGGGTAAGAAGAGTTTTGAACTTTCAACTTTTCTCGACAATTATTGAAAAAAAATGTATGAACCACAAATCCACAGGGTCGTAAGATGGCCTACACCAGTTACTTTACCACTAAAGTCACTCACGACGAGGAGATCCAGTCCTACGTTATAGTTCTAGTACTTACCGATGGGTTCCAGAGAAATTCCGACGCCTCGTTATTTTTAGAGGGGGGATTACCATCTAGAAGCTTGTCTTTGAAGTAATTGTCAGGAATTAATTCTGTGAAGACTATCAAACCTACAGTGCTGAGGTTTTTGACCCATAACAAGACATGCTTTGACCAACAACGCAAATTTTAATGAAATACTTCATTGAAATCTATACAAGTTATGTGCTGTTATGCAGGTCGTGGTGTGAGACCATATCAGCGCAATTGCCCCGCGAAGTTAATTTCGTCAGCTAACCAAGGCGACCAACGTACACGAAATGTGACAAGGCTCTGAATATCTCGCGCGTAAAGTAGCGTATTGAGATTATGTTGATATTTATTCCTATTTAGCGTAATTTTTTTGAGAAAAATGTCATTCAGCAGTACCGTAGTTGATATTAGAAGATATTTAATCGACACAATAAAGGCGTCAATGAAGAAACAAATATCAAAAGCTACAGAAATCGGATCAGTTATTTATTGAAAGAAGGAATCTGAAATTAAATGTGAAACGTCATCAACAAGTGGGAGTCTAGACAAACTGAGGCAGGTAAGTGAAAATATTGTTTATTTCAAACAGATTCTTTATTTACATAAAATTAAAAATAAATGGATTGTTGAAACCCAGTAGAAGGTAGCTCCAGAGTAGATTTGTTACAGTGCAGTGCTCCGGAAGCCAGTAATCAGTGCCGATAAACATGAAATATTGAAATAAAATCAGTAACAAAGAATGAAAAAAATGGTGTTTCTTTAAACACAAAGCTTAGGAGTACAAAAAGTAGCAATTCGTTTTTTTATCTCAATTTATTGAAAATTAGTGGTATCCAAAACAATCAGAACCTCTTGTCTAATGATAATACCTTTGAATATCTTAAGGTAGAAAACAAGCCATCATCAAAGCGAGACTAAAGTTGTCAGGCATCGAAGCTTGTAAGTAAATTTCTGATTCTGTGATCTGTGCATATAACAATATTTTCACATGTATTCAATGATGAAATCCGTTTGTTCTGACAGACTCAAAGTTTCAAGTTCGGTTAATAGGAGGAAAATAATATCTTACCTGATGGTCAAAATGTTCAAGTTGCAACGACCCTAGTTTCTCGATTGGTGCCACTCTTCCACCCATCAAATCTGCTTGTTCCGTTGTTCCATCAGACAACAGGTACCCGGGGGAATTTCTTCAGGTCATCGCCACCTTCTGAACATCAGTCGAGACAAAATTGAAGAGCACGACACGCGACAGATCACGGTGTCTGAATATTCGATCATTCTAGATTAATGGAGCCAATATTAATAAGTTTGTTATTCAACAATTGCTGCCAACTAATTTTACAGAGCAATCATTTTGTGCGATATTGTTATCCAAGCAGTATTATTGGCCCGCATTATTTTTAAAATTTTATTTTCGGCAGTTTTGATATTTTATTTCTTACTCTCTTGGCATTCAATTTAGATGAATAGTGTTTCAAGTGTCAAATCAGATTCCAGGCATGAATTTTAATAGGTAAACTGAACCAATCTCAATCTAAAAATGTTGGATAACTTCAGTAGAAAATGTCTTTAAAGTAAATATTAATTGACGGTATCATCTGACTAACTAGTTGCAGCTATCATCCATACATCAGTCTCGTTCAACTCCAGCAACGTCTACAGAATCCATTCACTTACTAGTACACGTTACAAATGATCACTTGGTCTACAGTAGGATTTACTAGCTGGCTAACTTTTTTATTATGAATCTCTATCAAGGAATTATCTAGTAACTTTTCGAAAGCTTGAAACCAGATTCAATTTTACACTCTTACCATGGTCCTTCGCTTAGACTGAAGGTTTGTGAATCGCCATTCATTACAGTTATTTCTGCATCCCATATTAACACTGTCCGAAAGAGAAAAAATCTCATCCTGAGATTGAAAATGGAATCCGCAACGCAAAAGTTATCTCGAGGCACAAGTTGCAAACAAAGAATTTTATAATGGTTTCTGACACAGAGGGATTCCTTCCGGATATCCATGTCGTTGACTGAGGATATATAAAGACTGATAGCCTTATGGGACTTTTCGTAACCGAATATGAAGGAGAAAAATTCATCGTCAAGCGGTGCCCTCTGCGTCTACCCTGCACCCGCAACTCAAATCGGTAGGCGGTCGGTACGCAAAGGTGACAAGAACTGATGATACCATCGCTCACCGCGTGTACCCAGACAATGCAGAGTCGAATATTATTATGCCTATGAAATGACGAACGAGAACGGACTGAAATTGTAATATAACCACGTATGGACGCCGCATGCCTTTCATCTATGCAAATTCATTTGAGCCAAATTTAACAATGATAATCCAACTCCATCGGAACGATAAAAATAATATTATCTAAGTAGGCTGGTTCCATTTCAAACCACCCAGCAAGGTTGGGACAAAAAATTCAAACGACTTGTAAATAATTTATATGATTTGTTGAGTAATTTAAGGGGACCCGTATTTGGTCATTTTGCTCTGAAAAAATTTCATCTCTCCGCACGGCTATTACCATTTTTTGTCAAAAACTCGATTTTACAGATTCCGTGAATTGACTGTTCTAAAGTGCTATAACTTTTGAACGAATCAACGGATTTAAGTGATTTTTTTTCAAAATGTGCGTATTTTTATCTTCTTTCAGAAAATTACAAGTTTAGGAAGATCGTCACAAAATCACCGGAGTTATTCAACGTAATGTAAAATAAACCGAAAAAATTCAACCCCGATTTTCGGGAATTGCATATTTTTTTTTTCTCTCACCAATTTTTTCTCGAATAGTTCTTTGAAGATACTAACTCTTTGCACAAGTTTCGTTAGCGGATTAGTTCTGTAAAAAGAGTTATGAATTTTTCAATATCACGAATTTTTTATATTTTCAGGTGGCTTATATTTTGTACTGTCAATCGATTTCTTTATGTTGCTACATTGTTTCTTTCTATTTAATACATGTATACGACGAAATAAGTGGGTAGGAAAAGTATGAATAATCTATTAAAAAATAAGACTATATTAATCCCAAAACAGTTCAATATTACAATAAACATGAATTCACTATAACTATGTTTGAAGCATCTCATACATCGTCAATTCATTTAAATTGTTGCTTCTTCAACCCAAGGGTGCTGACTTGTTCTTGCAGTAAAGGTACAGTTCGTATCTATATCTTTTTTCCAGACGTGAGTCTTGTGAATGCTTTTGATTGCATTCACTTTTTTTCCATTTTTCTGTTTTACTATCGCGGAATAGCTGTAATTCTTCGGGTCTAATAAGACAAAGTTTAATATAATTATTTAATTTATTTACCTGGTGTGTGCTAATATTTTGTTAATATTCTCATCCCCATTTCATTTGTATTGTATCATCACGCGTATCACCCCCCCCCCCCCCCCGTGTGAGTGTGTGTGTGCATGTGCGTGCGATTCTTTATTAGTATTAGTAGCGTCTCTTCATTATTCCGCCCATATCTAGTCCATATACTCCGTGTCACAGTATAGTTTGTTACCGACATCGCGTATAGTCGACCGCAATTGTTAATATAAAATAACAAGGACCGAGAAAATAGTCAGTATTCGATTAATATTCGCGACAACCACCGAGGGTTGTCCCTTTTGTATAATATCTTCCTGCCTGTTTGTGTTATTCATATTGTTCTAACTATTGTGATCTGGTGATATTATATCGAATAAGTCCTAGAGGAATTAATATTCCATTCCCGCGTGTGTAATTATCGATAAATAATTTGTTGGAACATTGTATGTCGAGTTAGGTGTTCTAGTTTAGCCATTTTGTACCGCTTAGCTTGGCGTCACCGTCCATTAATTGTATCCCTGATATTAATTCTTTTGTTAAAACCTTGTTATTCTCGTTTCTCCCCCCCCCCCCCCCCCCGTGTTTCCCGTCGCCTTTCGCGACGCGTCACGGGGACCTATCTGTACTCTGTTTGACTGACGAGGTGGCATGTTCAAGGTTGCGTAGTTGAGACCTTCCTTATCTACCTCAAATAAATCCCTCTTTTACCTACTAACCTACGGTGCTTTGTTTTACGTGTTTTGTTTCACTCCTTGCCCCCACGTTCCCCTCTGCCAAAAACTGACAGCTGAGCATCCCGAGGTCAAGGACCACAGCTGAGAGCAGCTGTTTACCTCCTTTTTTTTCGTTTTCTTTTGATCTGCTTGAACGTATCACTACCTATATCGTGGTCATTGCGACCTGGCACCCAACAGCTCTTCCCTTTCGGATTTCAATTAAATTTTATAATTATTCCTGGTGCACGTTGCGAGCGTTTGCTGGCGACCTAGCTTATCCTTAGATTCTCCGTAAGGTGAGTGTGGCTGTTACAATATATATATAGATAATGAAGCAATATATATATATACATATTGAAGCAACGTTTTGCACGTGATAGTTGTTGATTATGAAGAACTTCTTTTACTAGCCTGGTCGGTTACTTGGTCGATAATACGTGAAACTGCTGATACCCCCAGGCCCACCCAGGCCCGCCGAACTGTTAAGAAAAATAACCCAGGGTTATAAGTCTTCATATATATATCCTCAGTCAACGCCCATGTTACTGGATGATGTTCGGAGCACTATGAACAAGATATTGTATTGGATTCAGGTTTGAGTAAATATTTTCATGAACTTCGTTAAAAATTAGATATTCATTTGTTCCAAAGGAACAGGGGGTACAATCTTGAATCCGTCAAGTCAATATCTTTATATTAATGTCCTGAACATTGATCTAAAACACGGTTATCCTTAAAGTCAATTGTGACACTGAGGCACATTTTGAAAATGTTTATTTTCAAATTGTGTCACAGAACGTTTTTGAGTTTTACTCTTTGAATTAGATTTTTTTTAGATTAGATTTGAAATTAAACGAAACTGTAAGACCTACAATTTCCTTCGCCAACCAACAAAAGTGGCGATGATCTCTGCACGTGTCATGAATTGAATGGGAGGAAGAAATATCAGCGAACAGCAGAGATGCAATTATTTTGACTGTATTTTCTGCTGAAAGAAAAATTTTTTATTGTTATTCCCAATGTATGAGGTAATTAAAATGATCGAATAAAGTATCCCCACCTACCTGCTGCGTTTCTTCCCAGCACCCAACATTTGAACAGATTTCTTGTTGCAATCGAATAGGACGAATTTTAAAAGAGCATCAGCATTAAATTCCGACCGTTCTTTGAAGAATCAATTTTCAATAAGAAATGCTTTCCAAGCCTTTCAGAGTGACTACCTCAATCACTTGAGATTCTAACCTTAGAAATGCATGTGAACCACATCGCCGTCAGAAACAGAGTTCAACAGCAGGGACTCGGGGTGGCCAGACTGCACGGACGGCCGATTTAAGCTTGCGCATGCGCAGTTCTTGTATAGTCTCTAGATATTGTCCCGGTATAAGAATGGACTGCATGACCGGGCTGAGAATGCGATAGCGCAATAGAAAGAGGAAGTTGCATACGGAACCACTATGGGACGTTGATATGGGATCTCTCTGTCTTCGTTTAGCCGCGCATGCGCGGGGTATGCGTATTAGAGCGAGCTGAAGAACGCATTAGACAAGGATAGATGGGGCCCATATGCAGCTTTCTCTTTCTATTGCGGTGTCGCATTCACAAACGGACCACGTCCATACTTTTACAGTCTATTCTTATGAAACACACGAAAGAGTACTCGAACTATGACTCGGACTCACAACAAACCCAGAACTGATGCCAAAAATAGTATTGGTATATCTATGGAAAAAAGTCGTGCGCTTAATGTTTGATTTGGTGAAAAAAAAAAAAAAATTTACACCACATTCTCGTGAGCGGGAGACTGTTCTACGTTGGTCGTACAATTGTTGGAAATTTTTCCAGATTTGTACAAATGGTCCTTTTTTCAGTTTTCTTGGATTCAAAAAATCGTTACTCTGAAACGGTTGCTTCCAAAAATCTGAAAGAATTGATAAAAATATTTCAGAGCAAGGATAACAACAGAAAAAATCACGAAGCGAATCAAAAATGTTGTGGTCTGGATGATAGCTAATTTGACGTGGACAGCCCTAGATATAATGAACTCCCACCGTTCAGCACACGTCTTACCTCCACGTAACAGCCTTCCTACCCAGATTGATTAACATAAGAGGTCTTTTGATAATGGATACCCACAATTGTTTCCGTAAGGATCCGCGAATCGAGTCTTGAGATACAAAGTCGAATGCATAAGATTTCATTTTTGTACCCCCCCCCCCCCCCGAGGTGGTGGTGGGGTTTTTGAGTTATGAACCCTGTGCACATGTTTTCGCGACCTGAGAAACACTTCTCAATGCATTGTTTAACATCCCGAGGCAGGGGCATTTGCCCCCTCTTATCCAGGGACACGCTTTGATCAGCTCTTGAACATATTTATATACTAGCTGAGCCCGCTCCGTCCACCGTCTTGTACTGTTCTGAGTAAAAACTGCTTAAATAAATTTATCAAGCATTTCAGGTTATGCGGTAGATTACCAATCATTTATATCCTGATTCATATTATAGATCTAAGGTAATGGGGGGCACAAACGTAAGATTCGTTAAACGGAAATTGGTCAGAAAATTGAATAAACCGTACAAAAAGTTGAAGAAATAGAAAGAGGAGTGCATTTTGGAATTCGCTTGAAGTCCCGTAGGTCTTCTGTTCCCCGTCCACGGTTAAGTGGCAACATGACAGCAGATTCTGCCGTAAAAGATCTGTTAAAAAACTTGAGCAGGTATTCTGTACTTGTTAAAGAAGATAACATATTAGTATGAAAAAACTGGTGTCAAACTGTAACAAATTTCCTCTCAGAAGTGACTGCATGAGTGTGCGGTGCAGTGAGTCATAGACACGGATGCACGATTGAATAAATGCTTACTCAGAGCTAGTTATATATTGTTACACTTTTTAGCGTAACGAGTAAAACGAGGGTAAGAAGCTTAGTTAGGTGAGCAATTAAAAGGCGCTAAATGAGAAATATGCTTTGAGAAAAATGTATTTGGGGTAAAAAACGTGTTATCAGCTCAAAGTCTGAAACAGATCTGTTTTTACAATAATAGCGGTTGACGCAGCAACCTTATTCATTTCATGACATAAGAAGACTTAGTTTTCTTGCGTCACATGCCGACTACTAGATCATTAGAAAAGGGGGTAAAACGGGTGATTTTATCCTTTGTAACAATATTATTAGCACTAAATTACATATCTCTCGATGTTCTAAAGACAGTTTCTATAACTTTTTGAATATATTACAATAGCTTGCTTCCACTAAATATAACAGGAGTACATATAAAAGAGTTGAGTGTTGTACAGTCAGAAAAAAATTTGGTCGTAATGACCAGTTATTATTGTAACAGTCAACTGACTGTAGATGGTCTATGACGGACCCGTATTTACACCTAGGCTAATAATGCTCCAGCTTAAGGAGGAACATACTGTTACGAACGGCCTTCAAGGCACGGTACACGCGCCAAACGTCAAGCTGCTGGCCTGGCGCATTCCTGCGCCGTCCGCTCCCTCGTGCTGACTAGATCAGTCAGGAAGTGCATTGTCACGGGCGCGACGGCGACTCGATAGAAAACACACCCTACCGCCGACAAAACCGAGTCGTAATTCTGGATCGACCCACACCATCACGGCAGTCGAATTTGGGAAGTGTGGGAGTCAACGAGATCCCAGCCTTGCGGTAACCGAACGGTGCACCCCATCGCAAGAACCAGCCAACTGGAGGGGCCTTCCAACAAGTTACGACTAAATTTGGAGACTCAGGATTCTTCTCTACAGTACGGCTCGGGGAATCGGTGGTGTATCCTAAGAGTTACCCTCGCGTTACCCAAGGTGGCCCACTTCCTGACTCACCTGTTTCAATATCTGTAACGTAGTACCTAATTCTTCAGTTCTTTATAATTCATAGACCGACTAGCTAGATTATTCTAAATCTCTCTCTTATATTTGTATTTTCCTCATTGATTTCGTTTGTGTCTTCATCTTTCCAAATTATAAATTATATATATAAATAATTTTATTTTTTCTTTCATAAGGTTCCCTTGAATCTTGAAAGCCAGTACCATTGCCAAATTTGAAAAAGGTTTTTGTTACTCCATTTCTGAGTCCTCGGAAGTGAGAATTTTTCGTCGATGTTACCTTGCGACTGGAAAGTCACAACAATATATACTTTAATTTAACAGATATAAATGTAGGGAACGACTTGAGAATTTTCATCAGATGTTATAAAAAATAACCTTGATGGGATGACGGTACACACACATAGTAATCAATACAAGGATCAAATTCGGGAATTAAATAGGCTATTGGCTATGGTATGGCTCAGGTGAAAACTGCTATCATGGTTCTATGTCAACATATCACATTATTCTGCCAGTTGGCAACATAGGAAGAATCGAGCCAGAGACAGATATTCATCCTGCTGTTACGTCCCTGCCGGTAACTACGGCGGCGCTTTCCCTGCATCCTATCTTTATCGACGCGTAGTTATCACAAGAGAGCTTCAAGCGCTCTTACCCTATGCTTAGCTAATACCTACATACACAATTACCATCATAATATGCATTACCCTTAGATCAATAATTTTAATATTCACCATATATATATATATATATATATATATGTTTGAGCTTTATTAATGAAATAATGGTGAATAATCAAATTATTGATCTAAGGGTATATATATATATATATATATATATATATATATATATATATATATATATATATATATATATATATATATATGTCGGCGCAAGAAGCCGGCAGCCTCAGCGCTTGACGCTCGTAACTGCCATACTATTTTTGTTTTGATTTAGACCCACACGAGAGTATTGATTTTAAGTTCCGATCATTGTAATATAGCAGAGGGGAGGGATAAGGTACCTGGCTTGAATCCAAAGGTTTACCTTGGGGAAGTCGGGACTCGAAAGATCAGTGATAGTCTGAGGCTCGAGCGTGAAGGACCGAGAGCGTCTCGAAATCCCCACACTCCTACCCGCTGCTACAGTAGTTTAAGTCTATTTTGACAGAATAAAAGAATAGTGAACTTCAGAATTATGAGTGACTCTCCAGACCACCACTATCCTCCTTTACTAACTACGACATCAGAAGTGGGATCCCCGCGGCCACCTCTAATCGGACGCGACCAAGTAGTGAGAAATGAAGAGAGAGACGAACAACATTGGAAGGCACTTTTAGAAATGCAAAACCGTAATATGCTGGAATTGATAAGAACTTTGAGGACTCCCGCACCGCCATCACATTCGAAGATTATACTACCCGAATTCAACCCAGATTCGGAGGGTGCCAACGCTCGAGCTTGGTGTATAACGGCTGACCTGTGTATGGAGGAACAACCATTACAAGGCAGCGCACTCGTTATGGCGATCAGTCGGGCATTAAAAGGATCCGCGGCCGCCTGGGTCTCGCAAATCGGTTATCCCGGTATAACCTGGCCACAACTAAAAGAAATTTTTCTCGCACGTTATGATACGGTGGAAACGCCGACCGCTACACTCGTCCGTTTCAGTAAGAGTCGCCCAAAAGAAGGGGAGTGTTTAGCAGCTTATGCGGGTAGGATGATGACGACGCTAATGTCTCGTTGGCAGTCGATGTCTGTAGAGGAAATCGCAGTGTCAACCGTAATGGCTCACTGTATGAAAATCGAGCCACAATTACAACGGGTAGCTTACACCACTGAGTTGGAAACGCGTCAGAAGATGCAACAAGAACTCATGGCATTTGCCTATAGAAAACGGAGGGATGCTGACGTACCTGAAAAAACTCTGGCAAATGGACCTACCGAAGCCAAGCGACCAAGGATAAATACACCCCTGAAGTGCTTCGCGTGTGGAAAGATCGGACACAGGGCCAGGGAGTGTCGCAACAAAAATAATCGCAGCCAGCATCCAGGGAGGTCGCAGGAAATCACTGACCCAAAGGGATACACGCCAAAGAGGAAGTCAACGGTCACTTGCTTCAAATGCGGCGAAGTTGGGCACATCGCTCCGCGCTGTACTAATCTCAGTGCAAGTGGTAGCACATCCCAGACACTACGTCGTGTCGAAATCTGCCATATCAAACCTGTATCTGCCCAGCTGACACAATCCGGTGAGTCGTTTCCATTTTTTTTTGATTCCGGTGCTGAGTGCTCTCTAATTGCGGAAACGGTATCAAATAAATTCTCAGGGAGGCGAAAGCAAGCTCTGGTAACCTTACTAGGAATCGGAAAAACGAACGTAAATAGTACCTATCAATTGACGTCTGAGGTTGTCATCGACGGGTATGCAGTCGAGCTGACATTCCACGTACTCCCAGATTTCTATTTATCTAGTAATATTTTGATTGGTCGGGACTTGCTTGCATTGGGTTTTGCAGTCGAAATCTCATCCGATGCATTTCTTCTAAAACGAAAAAAATTGCCAATACTTGCGAAGTAGTTTTGAACGTTGTGGACTTACAACACGTTGATACCGATATCTCGAACAAAGAAAAATTCGAACTTCTGAATATTTTGAAAGAATTTCACCGATCATTTATAGGGGGTACACCAACAGCTAAGGTGACTACGGGTGAACTGAGAATCCGACTGATAGATCCTAATCGTACTGTACAGAGGCGACCCTACCGGCTTGCTCCTGATGAGCGACAAATCGTCCGCGACAAAGTTAAAGAACTTTTGACAGCGGGCATCATCAGACCGAGTTGTTCGCCCTTCGCTAGCCCGGTACTTTTAGTAAGCAAGAAAGACGGGTCAGACCGATTATGCGTTGACTATCGCGAATTGAATAATAATACGGTACCTGATAGATACCCCCTGCCACTTATAGCCGACCAAATACAGAGGTTAACAGGTGCAAACTATTTCACAACCCTGGACATGGCCTCCGGATTTCACCAAATCCCTGTACACCAAGATTCCGTAGAGCGCACTTCTTTTGTTACCCCGGATGGTCAATTCGAGTACTTGTTCATGCCATTCAGATTACGAAACGCGCCGTCGGTTTTCCAACGCGCGATGAACAAGGCCCTTGGTGACTTAGCTAATACTTTTGCGATCTGCTATTTAGACGATGTTATCATCCCTTCAAGAACAGTATCAGAAGGTATGCAGCGATTACGCACAGTTTTAGAAGCACTTACTGCGGCTGGATTCCTTCTCAAGTTGTCGAAATGTTCGTTTCTGAAAATGGAAGTTAAATATCTCGGTTATGTAGTGACCTCAGGGGAAATAAGGCCAAACCCCGGCAAAATCACGGCCCTCACTCAGTTACCACCACCTGAAACGGTTACTCAAGTAAGACAGTTTATCGGTCTCGCCTCCTACTTTCGTCAATTTATACCGCGTTTTTCTCAATTGACCAGCCCACTCTGTCGGCTAACGTCAGGTAAAGGCAAAGTCGAGTGGAAGCCACGATACGAAGAAATCCGACAAGAAATAATCTCACACTTGACTAAAGCTCCGGTATTAATGATATTCGATCCAAACTTTCCCATTGAGTTGCACACTGACGCGAGTTCGGATGGTTATGGCGCAATTCTGATGCAAAAAGTTGACGGCAAACCTCGCGTTGTCGCGTATTATAGTAAAAAAACAACGAGTGCAGAATCTCATTATCACTCTTATGAACTGGAAACTCTGGCCGTAGTAAACGGCATCAAACATTTTCGTCACTTCCTACACGGAAGAGAGTTTACTGTCATCACCGATTGTAATTCCATTAAAGCGTCACGTACGAAGATGGATTTAACTCCACGTGCACACAGATGGTGGGCTTTCCTTCAAACGTTCACTTTTGATGTCATTCATCGCGAGGGTAAACGTATGTCACATGTTGATTTTTTCTCGCGCAACCCTTTACCGGTACAAAAAGTTTTCGATAAAATACCACAAAAACAGATTAATTTTACCGAAATATCTCACAATTGGCTCTTAGCTGAACAACACCGTGACGATAGTATCTGTGACCTTATCTCTAAACTAGAAAATGAAGAACTCGAACCAAACACGGCAAAGACTTACGAAATTAGAGAGGGCGTGCTTTACCGTAAAGTCCAGCGAAATGGTCAGAGCAAATTTTTACCGATAGTACCTAGAGCATTACAATGGTCAGTGATAAATCATGTCCACGAGTCCCTCATGCACTTGGGTTGGCAAAAGTCTCTGGATAAAGTTTTTCAACATTACTGGTTCCCAAATATGACTAAATACGTCCGAAAATTTGTCGAAAATTGTATCACTTGTAGAGTATCTAAGTCTCGCTCGGGTAAGGTACAAGCAGAGCTTCACCCAATTCCGAAAACCGCCATTGCGTGGCACACTGTACACATAGACGCGACGGGAAAACTGAGCGGGAAAAACAATGTCAAAGAATACGCTTTTGTGGTCATCGACGCTTTCACAAAATTCGCTCTTCTTCTTCATACCGTGCGTATTGATGCTGCTAGTGCTATAGAAGCTTTCAAATCCGCGGTTGCACTGTTCGGCGCCCCGACTCGGGTGATTGTGGATCAAGGCAGGTGTTTCGCGAGTAAAGATTTTAAGGATTTCTGCAACTCTCATAACATAGCCCTCCATCTGATAGCAACGGGCACTTGTCGCGCCAACGGGCAAGTCGAACGTTTTATGAGCACCATAAATGACATGCTCACATGCGTTGAGACTAGCAAAGAGAGAACTTGGCAGCAAGCGTTAGATGACGTGCAACTAGCCCTAAATTGTACAACATCTCGCGTTACTAAAGCTAGTCCTTTAGAACTGATGATAGGTAGGGTTGCCAGACCGCTTGGGTTAATGACTCTGAGTGATGATACTGAGGAGGTTGGCCTTTCTGAGATTAGAGAGCGCGCAGCGAGGTCCATCGAATGGAATGCTCAAAAGGAAAAAGAGAGATTTGATAATACCAAGGCGAAAGTTTCAAGGTTTGCTGTTGGCGATTTTGTGCTACTCGAAAATCATAAACGAAATCAAACAAAGCTAGACCCAAAATTCAAAGGACCCCTCAAAATCACCGAAGTGCTAGCCGGTGACAGATATTGTTTAAAGGCCTTAGACAGTAACAGAACCTACAAGTACGCGCATGAGCGCTTGCGACTTATGCCCGACTGCGACGTTCCTAATGAGCTTAATCCGTGCTTAGAAAAAGAAAGTGTGGAAACACTGTCAGAAAGTGCCGATGTCGGCGGAAGTGATTGAGCTAAGACACACAAATAGTTGATACCCATTCGCTTCGCTTATTAGTCACAAGTCATAAAAACCCTACCCCACTAATGTGGACGGAGACGGCGTGATGCAACGGCGAGCGATGGGAGACATGATCACATGGTTGATCGAATCGCATGAGCGATTGATAGCTACATGGATAGCGAGCTGTATATTGATCACATGGTTGATCGAATCGCATGGGCGATTGATAGCTACATGGATAGCGAGCTGTATATTGATCACATGGTTGATCGAATCGCATGGGCGATAGTTAGCTACATGGATGAAAAAAAAAAAAAAAAAAAAAAAAATGTTCATTTTGGGAGCAACCCCAAGTTTTGAATTGGTTGTATGAACCACCCTAGATTGGGAACGTGGCAGTCCGTTAGAATTACCCTTATGTTTGTTATGGTCAGGAAGACCGAGCAGTGAACCTAATTTGCAAATTTTCAGTTGGAAAATGAGTTGAACTGATACCACACGAGGACGTGTGACAGTCAGGACGGCCGTGTCGGCGCAAGAAGCCGGCAGCCTCAGCGCTTGACGCTCGTAACTGCCATACTATTTTTGTTTTGATTTAGACCCACACGAGAGTATTGATTTTAAGTTCCGATCATTGTAATATAGCAGAGGGGAGGGGTAAGGTACCTGGCTTGAATCCAAAGGTTTACCTTGGGGAAGTCGGGACTCGAAAGATCAGTGATAGTCTGAGGCTCGAGCGTGAAGGACCAAGAGCGTCTCGAAATCCCCACACTCCTACCCGCTGCTACAGTAGTTTAAGTCTATTTTGACAGAATAAAAGAATAGTGAACTTCAGAATTATGAGTGACTCTCCAGACCACCACTATCCTCCTTTACTAACTACGACATATATATATCTATATATATATATATATACTGTAACGTGGCATTTTTTTTTGATGCTCGTTACAAGTGGCTCCCCGAACCTTAGGCGGGACTCTAACAAGGGATTTCGCGACAAGAATGATTATCTAATTCGTAAAGAGCGCCAGGACAAGGGTCACGCATCCGAAACACTGAGAGGGGACCCTTTGCAGGCTAGCGAATGGAGTATTACAGGGTCTTTTTGTTTAATTTTGTTTTAAGTATTTGCGACACCAACCAGGGAGATAGACGACGAATTCGAGAGTGTGGAACCGGCCGTAAAGAGAGACCTCAACGGAGGATACACCGCGAGCGAAGGGTCTCACACGAGGCTACGGAGGGAGCGCCAACGCTGAGCTCTGCCGCGAGGGAAACCAAGGCGGACGAGATTCCCGCTGTTGGCCAGCGAACCGTAACCTGCCTTCCTCGCGATACACCATCATGCCAACGATCGTGCTGCCTCTACGCCACTGACGAGGACTGAACACCGGAGAGTCCAACGACCAATCTGCGAGCCGCGACAGCGGAAACCGACGTTAGCGATAAGCTAGAATTTAAGAGACGCGTAATTCGATACCCAATAAGATTCGTCAAATTTCGGAAACGACAACGCCTCGGTTTGAATTTTTGGCTCGGTGTGACGGAGCAGGACACTTGCGTCCTGGTGCTGAATCTAGCGAAGGCTGCGAAAATTTTGTAAAAATAGTTTTTTGGGTTATTGAGAGAGTTGAGCGATCGATGTTAAAATTTTGGGATTCGCGGAAGACGGGACTATTGTCCAATTATCGTGACGGAGATTTTTCTGGTCTGGATTCATTGCGGTAAGCGCTATTGCTTCTTTGCGGACAAATTTCGAGAACGGTTTAGGTCGGCACACCGGGTAACGGTTGGCCATGTTGAATTGCGTCAAACAATACTCGAAATTCGTTTGCCGATTTCCTTGGTTGGTGGCCGGAGCTTGATTTTTATTTTGTTTGTTTTGCGATAACGTATCGAGTCAATTTTGGCTATTGTACATGTTGAGTAGAGTCATTCGTTTCGTTATTTGCGAGCAGCCCAAATTCCGCTGCACAGGGTCAAGTCGCGTTCGCGTGTTCAGAAACTGTCACCTCTCGTGTGGGTCGCGTATCGCTAAGTGTGAGCGCTCTGTTTGGCTGGGTTATTATTTCTAGTTTCCTTGTTTGATTTGTTTCGGAAGATAGTGAAGTTTCGGATGCGTCGCGATTAATCGCTTCGATTTAAGTTGTTAAGTAAGAATTACTGTCAAGTACTTGTAGGGTATGTTGTGCGATTAGCGCAATAATTCTGTTAGGGTTTGGCGAATAGCGCCGATATTTATAATTAAGGGAAGGACGATCACGAGTAGCGTGTTCGTATCGTTGTCGATTTTCTGTATTTTGATTTTTGTTTTGTTGATCTCGTTGAGACGAGGAACGCGACTAGCGCACGTAAATTTAAGGTCTAGTTATGATTTGATTTTCTTTCTATTTTGTTTGTGGAATCGCGGGAGGCGAATTGAGTATCTGTTTCTTTTTCCGTTTGTTTTGTATCGCTTCGAATTTTTTTTTTTTAATATATTATTTTATTTTGTTAAATCCTGTATCGTGTCGAGTGTCCGTTCTTTCTCTCCGCAAAACTACCCACCCCCCTCTCCGCGGTACTGAGCCACCTGGCATAGAGAAGGATAGCCGAGGAATTGCGAAGGTAAAGATTCGAGGCGTGTTTATCACGCCAGGCGCCCAACAAAATTTCGCGATAGCTTTGGTAAGCTGCAGATTGCATCGCGGGTTGCCGAATCATTGTGCACCAGGTTAACTCTTGGGAACGTCTCCGGGTGAACAAGAGCAGCGAAAAACCTCGTCACAATACATACTTACATATTTACATACATATATTTTCACATTTTGACCGTTATGTCTTTCAACATTAGCTTTCACATCAAACTATAATTTACGATACTCAGTTGCAATGTCTCAGGTAAGAAACACTTGCACTAAAATTTCAAAACTTAACACTCAATAAAGATAATCGAGTAGACTAAGCATTGGAAACATGGGAAGAAAGATCATACATGACTCAGAAATAGATAAAACCTCATTCTCAGAATTAGGGATAGCGCCCTTATTTAATGATCATGCGGCCAATTAGCGCATCGCCGTTTGCTTTCTAAACCAACCACCTCACGCTAATTCCCCGCCAAGATCCTACGCACTAATCAGAAACCTCACCCCCATAATAATTAACATCCTTATCCAATCATCCTAGACCCGCAAGAATCCGCGACTCCTTTTAGCTCTTCCTACTTTTTCCACCCCTTTTCTCAACCCTGATTCAAATTAGATGAGAAGAGTTTTAGACACATTAGAAAACAGAACATGAGAGAGAGTAAAATCAGACCTAGTAGAAAACAGAATTAATCCAGATATCATAGAGAAGTTTAGACTCAGTGAGAATCAATCGCGCTTTTAATCAAATCAAAACTTGAACGAAAATCGCAGAATCAAGTTATCGAATAACTAATTCAATCATCAATAGCTTAAAACAGTTTATCATTGTTATAAGTGAATATCAACAGTCATTAACCACTGTAAACTTTACTATTGAAACCTGTGAAGTTTGTGTGAATAAATGTGTATAAAAACCAAGTGTTGTCGTAAGTAATTAATAATTCCAGTCACGTATAGTGATGGTTGACACGAGCTCAAAATAACAAACTCTCAGAATTGTGGTGAGCTGAGTGTGGAAACAGAAGATTTTCCAGGCTCATAATCAACCACTACGTAAGTCAAGAACG